>NC_057805.1:356986286-357031754 GCF_018294505.1 Triticum aestivum
CGGGCGGCGGGGAGGCGAGGCGGCGGCGGGCGCGGGCGGCGGCGATGCGGGCCGGCGCGGTGGTGGCGGAGGGGCTGATGACGTGGCGCGCTGCGATTCGTCGGGGCGCGGCGGCGGACGTGTCCGGCGGGGTACGGACGCGTCCGGCGGCGCGGAGGGATTTTTTCTAGGGTTGGACTGAGAATGTATTTCGGGATGCCCGCATATTTATAGGTAGAGGGAGCTAGGAGGCTCCAAATGAGGTGCGGTTTTCGCCCACACGATCGTGATCGAACGACCTAGAGCATGAAAGAGAGTTTGGTGGGTTTTGGGCTGATTTTGGAGGGGTTTTTTGCTGGACACTCAAATGGACATTGCGGATGCCCGGTTAACCGTTGGAGTACCAAACGACTTCCAAATGGAACAAAATTTGACCGGTAGTCTCCGGGTGGTATATTAGGACCACTTGACAAGCCTCGGTCCATTCTGAGAAAGTTTGACACACGCACACGAAAGAAAACAAGAGGGGTGCACCGGATGAGATAGGAGCGCCGGATTGCAAAACGGACAACGGGGAAAATGCTCGGATGCATAAGACGAACACGTATGCAAATGCAATGCACATGATGACATGATATGAAAATGCATGACATGACAAAATACAAAACGAAAGACAAAACCCGACAACGGAGGGAATATCATAACACATAGCCGGAAGTGGCAAGAGTCGGAGTTACAAATATGGCAAGTTACATGCGGGGTGTTACAATCTCATAGCATAACATTAATTTGGGTCGACTCAACACAAGTGTTCTACCAACATCGTGCCCTCAAAATTTCCAGCATAGACATGCCCATGATCAGGAAAACAGGATCATCATGCAATACATTAGACAGTCTTAGAGGCAAGACTAGGAATACATTTTACCGTTTAGTATACCACACGTGCACATGAGTTTCCCTCCGAGCCTCGTGGATATGGCAGACTCGATAATCATTGCAGTTATAGCATGGAACTTAAACATAATTATGAACTTGGAGATAAATAATATCATTTATTATTGCCTCTAGGGCATATCTCCTACAAGGTTGTCCAAGGTCAACGAAGGAGTCTCAACTCAACGTGACTCTCGAGTTGACGTTCTGCGCAATCTTCAACCGCTTCAAAAGACTCGACAACGAAAATGTTCAGCAAACCTTCAATCGCCTCACTGACATCTCAAATGAGCTTCAAGCACTTGGTGCCACTGATGTCACCGACCATGAGGTGGTGAAGAAATTGCTGAGATCACTTGATTCCTCATTCGACACACTTGCACTGATGATTCAAGAACGTGGAGACTACAAGTCACTTGATCCTGCTGATTTCCTCGAGAGGCTAAATACTCATGAGTTCCAACTTGCTGAAAAGAGAGACCTTCATGGACCAAGCTATGGAATCTCACGCGCACTGAAGGCCAAGGCAGTTTTTGAATCTGAAGAAGAGGACTCTTGTAGTAGCCTTGGTGATCCTGAAAAACTGAGCCAGGAGCTAGCAATGCTCATGAGGAAATTCTAGAAGTTCTCAAGACGTGGTCGCTTTGGAAAATCTTCAAGAGGTGATGACATGAGATCATATTCCTCATCCTGCGATTACAAGAAGAGGACTTGCCACAAATGCAAGAAACTTGGACACTACATTACTGATTGTCCTCAGTGGGCAAAGGAATCAAAGAAGAAGAAGTACAAGGATGATAGCTCCGACGACTTGAAGAAGAAGAAAAAAATGTTCAAAGTCCTCATCGTCCAAATCTTCAAAGTCTTCATCTTAGAAGAAGAGCAGTTCCAAGAAGGCTCGGGCACTCATTGGCAAGGAAATGGACTCTGAAGCTGAATTTGAGGAAAATGAAGAAGAGGAGGCATCTGAGGAGTTAGACTCTGGTGTGGCGAGCCTAGCCCTCGCTACTGCTTTCATCAGCAAGTCCATCTTCAACTATGAGGAAAATGACTTCCCCAACACTGCTGACGACGACAACGATGACTATGCTCCCACCTATTGCTTCATGGCAAAAGGTGCCAAGGTACTCAAATATCCCTCCTCTGCATCAAGTGAGAATGAATCTGATGAAAACCTCAAGCCTAGCTATTCCAAACTTGCTAAGATTCCCATCAAACAACAAAGAGCTTTAGAAAAGGTTCAAAATCTGCTAGACAAAAGCGATGACCTGTTGGGTGAAGAAATGGATCGAACTCAAAATTTGACTGAAAATCTTCAGAGACTTCAGTCTAAGTCTGATAATCTCTTGTTCGATCATCATAACACTCTCTTGTCCGATCATGAGAAGATTTCTTATGAATTTCTTCAGATAAAGCAAGATCTTGAAAAGCTAAGGGTGGGTTATGAAGATCTTCAGAAGGAACGTGGTTCACTGCTTGCTCAACAGATCAGTGCCGCTCAGGATGAATTCATTCCACCATGTTTGAAATGCATTGAACGTGAATCTGCTAATTCTTCACCTGAAAGTTCAAATACTTCTATTGCTGCAAATTCTTCAATTGTCTCTGTGGTCAAAAATTCCTCATCTAAGGATACCGCAAGTATCACTGACAATGCAGGATTGAAGGAATTGTATGTGACAGGCATGTACAAAAGCCTCAAAGGGCATCAGGCTCTTTGTGATGTGCTTAAAAAGCAGATCCTCAACAGGAACCCTAGTAAAGAGGGTATTGCCTTTGAAAGGAAACTCAATGCTGATGGGAGCTACTGGAAACATGAGCAGTATCCCAAAACCTCATGGGTTGCTACGAAAGGACCTCCCGTAGATCCATCCACTTTATCTGGCCTTACATGCGAACCTTCATATTCTTCTGATGAGTCATTCGACTCGAATTATAAACTGTTCAAAAATCAGAATGGTGAAGTATTTGCAAGATATGTTGGAACTAACTGCAGGAATGGCCCCCTATGAAGAAAATCAAGGTTCCCAAAAGGTGCCTTGAAAGTCTTCAGGTGAATGTCATCATGACACCACCTATGAAGAATAGGAACCGCAGATCAAATTCTTCATATGGACCAAAGTCTTCATATGGATCCAAGTCCTCATACAGACCAAATTCCTCACATGGATCCAAATCCTCATATGAACATCATCGTGCTAACACTTCTGTTTTGCAGGGAAGATCTAAGGGTTATGAATATGTGCATTATTCTTCAAATCATTATGTTCATAAGTCCTCGAAGAATTTCTCTGCTTATTCATATGCTTACTCTAACCCCTCTTCTGTGAAACAAAGTGGACTGGCTTCTATGCCACCTTTCTCATATGGAGCTCGCAGAATGATGAACTCTTTGCCACCCCTCCAGATGTGGGTGGTGAAGAAAAATAACTAATCTCTTATGCAGGGTCAGGTCTCCAGACGAACTTGAACGTCTGATGAATTTGCTGGATACCTGAATATGCTTGAAAGGACGCAAGCTAATCATGAAGAAATTAATACTCATTTCTCACGTCCTCATACTGCTATATCTGTTGTATTGCTAGATGAAAATCAATCTGATGAATTTGATATCATATTCTTCACTAATGAAGTATATGAGTTCGTAAGTTGCACTAATTCATCTGCATGATGATCAACCCAAAGCTACTAAGTGGGTCCTCGACAGTGGATGTACAAATCACATGACCTGTGACAGGAGCTTATTAATGGACACTGCTTTATCTCCATCGCATCTGAAGCATATCACCTACGCTGACAAAGGCAAAAGCAAGGTATTGGGTGTAGGTAGGGTTGCGATCTCAAAGGATAGACTCATGGACAAAGTCATGCTGATCGAGTCCTTAGGATTCAACCTTATGTCTGTCTCAATGCTTTGTGATCTTGATATGGTTGTAGTCTTTGGCAAATATCGTTGCATTGTGCTCATGGAATCAGATAATTCCAAAGTCTTTGAAGGATTTAGGAGAGGAGACTTGTATATTGTTGATTTCTCCGCAGGACCACAGCCTGCCACATATCTACTTGCAAAATCTTCAGAAGGTTGGTTATGGCATCGACGACTAGGTCATGCTGGTATGAGGAACTTGCACACACTCGCGAAGAAGAAGCACGCCATTGGCATCGAGGGTGTCAAATTCCTCAAGGACCATCTGTGTGGAGCTTGTGAAGCTGGAAAGATGACAAGAGCCAAGCATCCCTCGAAGACTATCATGACTACCACTCGTCCATTTGAATTACTTCACATGGTGTCGGTGCAACAAACACTGGGTCTGTTGCCCAGACTATGCACAGGCACGAGGGCAAGATTGAAGCACCCGACCAAGTCAGAGTACAAGGACCCAAGAGATTCGAGGGACTAACATGCAGATCAGAGAGGCCAAGAACGAACCAAGGAAGCAGGATACCGTGAAGGGAAAAGCCTCCCTTGCCGGGTAGGCGAGACCGGCAAGGGGCGAGGCCACCTCCAGAAGCAGACAACCGAGACACCCCGTTAGGGCTTGCCAGGGCTCACGGAGGCAGAACCACCTCACCAACCATTCCACCACGACCCACGTTGTCGATCAGTGCGGTGTCAAGCCGCAAAGTGATTAAGTGGCAGCCGTTCTCCACATGGCAGCCATTTCCTACAGGAGAAACCCACAGATGACACCCGTCCTGCGACGTGTCAAGAGAACATGCGCGGAGCTGGCAAGATAGCCCCGCAAGCCTTGCCAGGCAACCAACAATGTAACGTTAAGCGGTGCATTTAATTTGCCCTGTCAGCCCGCAGAGTTAGGTATGCACTACAAAAAAATACACTTTCATGATGATACGTGTTTGTCACAGTAGGTCACGTTTTCTGTCATGCATGTACATCCATGACAATTTTATGACAGAATCAAGATAGTCATACCTGTGCTGTCGTAGAAGTGTTCCATGACATTACCAAAATTATCATCATGGAAGTGTCCACTTCCATGACGATAAATCGCGCGTCACAGAAGTGCTTTCGTCAAGGGTGACCGACACGTGGCATCTACCGTAACGGAACGCCGTGAAGCTATCGGGTCTGGTTTTGGATCCGATAACCCGTTAACAGCCCGGACCAATGGGGATTTTCCACGTGTAAAATCATCATTGGCCGTAGGAAACACGTGTTGCCTCACCATTGGGACATATGTCATCCACTCTTGGACAGGAGGCGCCTATGATAGGTCGACACGTGGCACGGCCCAACAGTGGCCCATTCCGGTGAAAAAGGCCAGCCCAGTAAAAAATAGCAGGCCGGCCCATATAAGGCCTACTTGTGTCAGGTCCATTTAAGCCCACGACCCATACGAGATGTGCCAATTCGGCCCATCAATGGCCCGTTAAAGATTGGACACCATTGCAGCCCATCGTCAGTTCGAGCCCGTTAACAGCCCGCTATATATTTGGGCTCAATATTGGCCCGATGAGATTTCGGCCTATTAACGACCCATTCAGTGGATGGGCCAATTTTCACGATGTACATCTTTCGGCCTTTTAGCAACCCATTTAAATGTTGGGCTAATTTTTGGCCCGGTGTGTCTTTCAGCCTGTTGACGGCCCATAAATCAGTTGGGCCATTTGTAGTCGGACCTGAGTTTCGGCCTTTTAGCGACCCATTTAAGTGTTGGGCCAATTTCCGGCCTGGTGTGCCTTTCAGCCTGTTAACGGACCATAAATGAGTTGGGCCATTTGTAGTCGGACCTGAGTTTTGGCCTTTTAACGGCCCATGCCCATCATGGTCCAATACCAGCCCGGTTTCTCTTTCGGCCTGTTAAAGGCCCACAACACAGTTGGGCCATTTACAATACGACCTGACTTTCGGCCTCATAGTGGCCCATGCTCTTCATGGTCCTGTACAAGCCCGCTGTCTCTTTCGGCCTGCTAAAGGCCCACAGTATAGTTGGGCCATATGTAGCCCGAACTTAGTAACGGCCTGTTAACGGCCCGTGAAATCAATTGGGCCCACCTGTTGCCCGCTTCAATGTCAGTCTGTTAACGACCGTGGAGTTAAGAGGCCGACCATTAACTTTCGGCCTGGTAACGACCCATTAACTTAATGGGCCCACTAAAGTTCGTACATGTCTTTAGGACAAATTAGATAATTTGAGCCCATTATGACGAGAAATTATGCACAGGACCAAAACCAATCAAGCAAAGGTACGACATACAGGAAAAAATGTTGCACATCCAGCATATATTACAGGAAATTACATCCACTGGGCAATCAAAGATTGATGCCAGTGCAAATAAATGAACATAACCTAATGATCTACAACGTCACAATCTGCAACCTCAGCACGGATGACGCCCATAAGCATGTGGGCAAGTTCTTGCTGCTTTGCTACACCGTCTCTGAAAACATTGATCAGTTGTTGTGTCGCACGACTCTGCACCTCTGATTCTTCCACCATTTCCATCATTCCTTCAGCCATTAATTGGTTCACAAACATACATTTTTTCCGTTGCATTCGAGACAGAGGATACTGAACAGATTCAGATGGCGATTTTGGCAGGCTTGTATTATTGATAGTGGAGAGTGTGTCGACCACTGCGTCATAACATAAATTAGGAGGGGAACCAAACAGATTAATCATGAGTTATTGGCATATTACCTGGCCTAGATTTATTGGAAAGAAACAATGGGGTTGCCTTGCTGTTTTCGGAGTTTGTCTTCTTATCTTCAGCAGCCTGCACCAAATTAAGACACTAGCATTGCTATCATTGGCCAAGTCAGATAATAGGAAAGCAACATTGGCACCACGAACGTTTGGGCAACTAGCCAACACCAAATTAACACAATATGGCACAGCTATCATCAGCCAGGTAAGGTAATACGAAAGCAACATTGACACAATGAATGAATGGGCAACCAGAGCAGCACTACAATTCAGTAATGTGCATGATATGAGATAGTACACTCATGCAGCTCAGTATGCAAAACTACCAGGCAGTTTTCTTTACAAAAATCAACATTGGTGCCTTTAACATTTTGCTACAACTAATTTTAGATTAGATAAAGGTTGGATTCACACCGATTAACAAAATACATGCTGATGTAAAAATATAGTGATATAGAACAGGTACTTACATCAGCATTGGAGCACAGAGAATTCCCGCAAGATATTTTCCTTGAATACAATCCCAATGAAGGAAGTCTTCTATCATTTAACCTTATTTTCTAAAAGAGAGATGGGTAAGAAACATGTAGAAAATATGATCAGAATGCTCAGAATGCTATAAAATTTCATGATGCGAGGATACGCACACGCTTCTTAGAATGGAGTTGACATTCTTTTGCTGGACTGGAGCGGACTAGTTCTTAGGCCACTGGAATCTGCTTATTATCAGTGGGAGTTGGGTTTCTCTGTGCTGGAGCAGTATGTATGAAAAATGGAGTTGGTTTATTATCTCTTGGCGTTTGGATCTTTTGCAAAGACCTGGTTTGTAACCCTTCAGATTCTAACATAGCTGTCTACCCCTTGCATGCCTTATATAGAAGAATGGTGCTTCAATTATAAAACATGCTACAACAGAGATGGAATAGGTACTGAAGAATAGAAAGGCATGACATATTGACATGTATTCCCTCCATCCGGAAATAGATGGATGGGTCTAGGCGTATTTCAGTTCTAGATACATCCAGTTTTATCCATTTCGGCGACATGTAATCCGGGCGGAGGGAGTATGATGTAAGAGCTAGGGATACGACAGGACAACACAGTAAAAAAACACTGAAAACCCACTGCAGAACCAAAGTAATCAAACCCACTGATATGAGATAGTACACTCATGCAGCTCAGGATGCAAAACTACCAGGCGGTTTTCCTTACAAAAACCAACATTGTGGCCTTTAATCATACATTTTGCTACAACTAAATTTAGATCAGATAAAGGTTGGATTCACGCCGATTAACAAAATACATGCTGATGTAAAAATATAGTGATATACAACATGTACTTACATCTGCATTGGAGTACAGAGAATTCCTGCAAGAATCTTTCCTCACAGACGATACCAGTGCGGAAATTGTTCTATCTGTTAAGCTTATTTTCTAAAAGAGAGATGGGTAAGAAACATGTAGAAAATATGATCAGCATGCTATAAAATTTCATGATGCAAGGATACGCACACGCTTCTTAGAATGGAGTTGACATATTTTTGCTGGACTGGAGCGGACTAGTTCTTTGGCCACTGGAATCTGCACATTATCAGTAGGAGTTGGGTTTCTCTGTGCTGGAGCAGTATCTATAAAAACTGGAGTTGGTTTATTATCTCCTGGCGTTTGGATCTTTTGCAAAGACCTGGTTTGTAACCCTTCAGATTCTAACATAGTCATCTTCCCCTTGCATGCCTTGTATAGAAGAATGGTGCTTCAATTATAAAACATGCTACAGCAGAGAGATGGAATACGTACTGAAGAATAGAAAGGCATGACATATTGACATGTATTCCCTCCATCCTGAAAAAAATGGATGGGTCTAGGCATATTTCAGTTCTAGATACATCCTTTTTTATCCATTTCGGCAACATGTAATCCGGACGGAGGGAGTATGGTGTAAGAGCTAGGGATACGACAGGACAACACAGTAAAAAAACAGTAGTTGAATGTAAAACTGTATGCTAGCGGAATACATACAGAAGAAACTAAGGCAACATACACATGTATGATTGGGAAACTAAGATGGCATTGCAACAGAGCACTAGAACAACACTTCAATGTAAAAAAACATGGTATGGTAGACAGATGAAGTACATACTGATGAATAACAATGCATAAGATATTCAGAAGCATGATGTCCAAATTAAGCAGATGGCATTGCGATAGAGTAGAATGACACTACTTGAATTTGAATAATTGCAACAGAGTAGATACACTCCAGGACATTATATGCATGTTGTACCCATATCACGGGCCAAGTTAGAGCAAGGACCTTGTGGGGTGAAGAGGATTCAACATTTTTCTGCAACTCTTCTGAAGAACTTCCTTTACATGTTCCATCATATTGGGTATCATTGACATCAAGTTTATTGGCCTTTACATTGCTCCGTGAGGTTCTTGTGGATATATCAGTGCGTGAAATTATATCTGACATGCATGGAAGACAACTTGTAGTTAGATTTATGTAATGGGTGCCTGTAGGAGACGACATAAATAGTAGGGCTGGGGTTAACTAGTAGCAACAGGTCTCAAAAACTAAAGGGAGAACACAGATGAAAGCTACAGAATATGTATCATTTGTACTCGAGATTAACTAGATGGCACACAAAAGTATTAAAGAACAACATAGGTAATACTAGAAGTGGTATAATACTATAATCACCAGCCTGTGGGATAACATTGGCTGATGGATGATAACTATGGAACATCGTTACCTAAAGAACAAGTATCTTAGCTGAACTATGGAACATCGTTAACTCCTGAACAAGACCCGTAAGAGATCAACATGAATATATAGTGAAATGTGATAATCTATTTTCCATGCTTAGATGAATAACAAAGCCATAAATGTTGCACATAAGTAAGATGAGGGTACAACCTATCTGGCCGCCATCCATAGGAGTGAGCATCATGTGCTGACTTGTCGATGGCCCTGCAGTTGTTGTGGCTGTCCATGTCGGGCACGCGCATTCGATGCAGGGAACTGTTGAGTGGGGACTATAGCTCCCTTCTGGTGTATGCTTCCCTTGTTGGAGCAGCTGCGGTGAGTCGGAAGACGGCGTGGCTGAAGATGCAGATAACGCATAATGTTAAGAACGACACATCTCTTTGATATGAAGAAATACACTAAGAGATCAACAGCAAGGTACGAGAGTGGTCACACTTATTTTGGTACTGTCCGATCAACACGGGATGGCTTGATGGCCGTCTTGTGCCTCCCGGCTGACACTGTTAGGAATCTTCCCCGAAGAGCCAGCGACCAACGACAGAGCAGCTTGCCTCCGCCGTCCGTGGCCCCGGCCAAAACCCAGCTCCCCGCCCCACTGCACTGCCGTGGTTACGCCGCCCCCGGGCCAATCCACAAAGACTCCCCGTCATCCAGATCCGGCGGCGGCAGTACCTTCAACCCACGCAACTCTAAGATAGCCATCTAAGCGCTGCTTCTGCGGCGAACTTGCGGCCCCGCACCCTTACGTTAGACACCAGCCAACCGGCAGCCTAGGAGCTCCGCCGCCTCGAGGGGTGCTGCTTCCCATTGGGAATCGATTGGCCCAGAATAAAAATTCAGACAACTGACGCCTAAATAAAGTGATTTGAGATGAGGGTGCAACCTATCTGGCGGCATGGTGAAGTAGGCAGGTCCAGCTGCCGAGTCGGTGAGGCCGGCGCAGTTGTGATGGCCATTGATGCCAGGGAAACAGCGATGTCGCGAGGGTCGACGGCTACGGGGAAGCAGCGCCGGGACTCTGGACGTATCCAAAGTTGGAGCTGCTCCGGCGCCGTGAACAACGGCGGGGGTGAATCGGCTCCGGTACGGTCACGCGGCCATCATCGAGGCAGCTCCAGCAGCACGGAGTAAGAGGCACACGACCTAGTGCACGACAGCAAATGGACGGCGTCTCCGGCATTAGGGAGGAGGCGGCTGTGAAATTGGTGCGGTGGGGGTGCCATGGAGGAGGGGCTGAGGTTTCGCGGCTCAGGAGAAGGGAGCTTCCGGGGAGAAGGTGATTTGGCGCCCACGAGGTATGAATGGGGGGGGGGATTGGGAGGGGAGTGGAACCATGTTTTGCGGACGCATTTGTCTGAAATGTGAGGGGGAGTTATAGTTCTACCCCTGCCTTTAGGCTTCTCGGCTTGGGTCTGTGTACTGAGGGTCGGGGATAGTAGAGTAACTTTTCTTCTCCCCAAATAGTGGGCAGGAGCGATTTCGGGCGTGTCTTGAAATATAGTGGGCGCGAGCGATTTCGGGCGAGGAGAGCGTGTTTTGAAATAGTGGGCACGAGCTATTTCGGGCGAGGAGAGCGTGTTTTGCCAACCATGGTTTATGAATTATTCGGCACATGTCATTTCGGCCGAGGAGAAGGCGTGCTTGGATGAAGTTACGAACCTACCCTCGATGTACAACGGGCCAATTAATGCGTCTTCCACATAGGACAGTAATTTCGCGTCTCTCATTTATTTGCTCGGGCGAATTCCACCGAGCAGAGGATGTTTAACGGTTCGTTCAAAATTTGGGAGAACGAGCATCCACGTCTACCTTACCAAGTCGATTCAAATCAAATTTTGAAATATTAGCTTGCCACTTCTTTTTTAGATGGAGAGATGATGCTCGGGAGTAATGTGTTTTTACATGCTCGTTCTAGCGATTTACTATATGACAAATAGTTGACCCACTCAAAAACGGGAATGAAACCCAAAATGAAATATCTCGATTCAATGAAATAGCTCGTTCACCAGGTCAAAATAGTGAACTAAATCCAAAATTGAACACCTCAATCGAATAGCATGTTGTACAGTATTATAGTACTCCATGAGCATGTTGAAAGTCAAATTAATGAACTTGTTTGATATACGCATATATCCGTTCATGTGTGGATTGCAGACAACATGTTCTCCAATTTAAATATTTGAATGCAAGTTTATATCGAAACATGGTTTATATCAGTCTTTGATGCATAAAACGCGACCTCCCCCTCTCCCGGACTCCTGCTCTCTCTCTCTCTCTCGCCGACAATCTTCAATTCTGTCGCACGCATCCAACACACAAACCATGTTGGTCCCTCTCGCTTTCTCTCCATCTCTCTCTCTCTCCCTCTTTGTGTGTGTGCGTGGGGGGGAGGTATTTCTAGTTCGCATGCATATATACTCCATCTATAGGTCTGTCTCGCACACTATGTATGATTCTCTAGTCCAAGCTAGATATCTTGGGTGCACTCATCGTACGCACACAAATTCCTTGGCTCGTTGCCCGTAACTCTCTCACGCACCACTCTGTCGTCTCGGAGCTCTTCCCCCTCTCTCTCAAACTCTCCATCTACCTGGGTCACGCATACACATGCATATCTCACTCGCACTTGATAGGTCCATCTAAAACTCTATCTCTCTCCCTTGTTCTCTCTCCATCTCACATGCACACACACACAATCTCATGCCTAGCTAGCCAAGTATGATGGTCTCGCACTCAATTGTAGGCACACGCAGTCCCCCTATATGTATATGACTAGCTAGTCTTAGTCTCCATCACAAACATGTGCATGGTCTATCTCGATTTCTCTCGGGGCATCTTTCTATCGCGCACGCACCTCCCTCGATCTCCCACCCATATAGTCCCCTCACAATCTCGAGGGGGTCTCTCTATCACAAACACACCCTCTCACCCTCCCCATGCGTCCATGTTCTCCATGTGTCCCTCTTGACCTTTGTTCCTTGTTGGCTAGACCTCTATTGGACATGTGCTATAGGGGTGTCTCTCTCCGTTGCAAACAATCACACACTAGCTATCTTCGTGTATCTCCTCGCCTCGCTTTTGTATCTCGGAGATGCATGCGTGATATGTTCGCCTAAGAAACGAAAAAACACACACTCTCTCTAATTTATCGTTTGTTGTCACTTTCTCTTTCACACACATACTCTTTTCGCACACTTACTCATTCTCCTTCAGACGCACTTGATCCCTCTCGACTTAGGCACTCTCCTCGGTCCATAGCATATTGATTTATTGAAAAGTCAAACATCACAAAGTTTGACCACGTACGTGGAGAAAAACAATTACATCTAGAACGGCAAACATATACCATTAGATTCACCATGAGATGTAGTTTCGTATGATGTATCTTTGGTATTGAAGATATAAATAACATTTGTGTAAACCTGATCAAAGTTTCCAAAGTTTGACTTCTAAAAAAATTACATGCACTGCATTATCGAGCGGATGGAATATCTCTTTCCCCCTCTCAGCTATCTGACGCACCACTCAGCCTTATCGGGCTCCTCAATCTCTCTCAAACTTTATATCTCCCTGGTTCACACATACACATGTCTCGCTCGCACTATACATATAGACCCATCCAACACTCTCCGCCCTTGTTCTCTCTCTATGTGACACGCACCCCCCTAATAAGTACCATAATCCCTCACTCCATCATAGGCGCAAGAACTCCCCCCTAAGTATGATTATCTCTCACTAGCCATCAGGAACACACGTATTGTCTCCTTCCATCCATACATCTATCTCGATATCTCTCGGGGTATCTTCTATCGCGCACACACCTTGTCACTCGATCTCCCACCCATGTAGTCCCATCACGATCTCCAGGGGATCTCTCTATGACAAACATACACTCTCTCCTCCCCATGTCTGCATTTTCTCCGTACATCTCTCTCGACCTCTCTCCCTTGTTTGTCAGACCCCTCTTGGCCACATGCTAGGGGTCTTGCTCTCTAGGTTGCAAACAACCACACACTATCTCCTCACCTTGCTTCCGTTGTCGCAGATGCATGTGTGATATGTTTGCATAAGACACACACGTTTTTTCTCGACTTTTATCAAGTGTTGTCCATGTCTCTTTCACACACGCACACACACTTTTTTCACTCACTCTTTCTATTTCACACTCTCTCTCTCTAGTTAGGGACTCTCTCACGTCCATAAGCATATGGATGTTTTGAAAAGTCAAACCTTAGAAAAGTTTGACCAGGTATATGTGGAGAAAAACATTTACATCTGTAAAGATCATTAGATTCATCACAACATGTACTTACTTCATACTACCATTTATCTTTGGTATTGTAGATATAAGTAATTTCTTTATAAACTTGGTCAAAGTTTCAAAAGTTTGACTTAAAAAAATGTTGAAACTACATTATGGAACGGAGGGAGTAGCTCTTTCTCTCTCTCTCTGCTACTCTCATGGGCCTCCCTTCTCACACGAACACTCTATACCGACGGATTATACGCTCACTGTGTCAGCGTATAGCTCCGTATATTGTTTAGTTGTCCGGTCAACCAGTCCACATGCTGCCTTGTCAGCTCGTGTTCTGTATCTTCGTGTGCTGGCCCATGTGGCAGTGGGTGAAAATAAGTAAACTAGAGGCCCGTCTGACATGCGGTGAAGTAAACAAAGTTGAAACCACTCGGGGTAGCACCCCGCACGCTAGTAAATTGAGGGTGCATTGAGGACACACTTCTTCCGCGTGGAGGACGCACTCGCGCACAATTCACCATTGCACGACGGCATGCACAGAAGGATGCACTCACGCACACCCAGCACACAACACACACCAGCCCACGTCTACACCGGCGTCGCCGCTAGTTGAGATGGACGGCGAGGCAGCCAACAAGCGGAGGCGGCTCGAGCCAAAACCGCATCCAGCGAGCCTGGACTTCATCAGCAGCCTCCCGGATGACATGCTGCTCGTCATCATCGGCCTCCTCCCCACCAAATCTGTCGTGCGGACCGCCCTGCTCTCCCTGTGGTGGCGCCCCCTCTGGCACCGCGTCCCCCTCAACCTCACCGTCAACAGCTGCCTCTGCGAAGGGGATTGCAAACGCATGGCCGCAGTCTCCAAGTACTTTCATCGCACCCTGGGCTAGCCAGACGCCTTGACATCCGCATGTTCAGTACCAACTGCAAGGTCCAACCCAAGTTCGACAAGTGGTTCTTATCCCCCGCCCTAGATCAGCTCAAGGAGCTCAGCTTTGAAGCTGGACGACGTCGCTCTCTGCCGCCGTCCACGCTCCGCCTCACGCCAACGCTGCGCCGCGCCAGCTTCAGATCCTGCTATCTTCCCCAGATTAATGCCGCGCCTGCCCTTCTTCTCCCTCAACTCAAGAAGCTCAACCTCTTCGACGTTGTCATCTCAAAGAAGGCCATGGAGCACCTCCTCCGCAGCTGTACTGCGCTCGAGTACCTTCATCTTGAGCAGATCCACGGGTTCATTAGCCTCCACATTGCCTCGACGAATCTCCGATGGATTTATGTGTCTTGCTGGCCCCGCAACAAGACATCAATTGGGAAGAGATCACTCCAGCTGTTCCACGTTATGGTCATTGAGAATGCGCCTTTCCTTGAGAGATTTCTTGTATCGGATCTAGAAGGTCCAACAAAAATCAGGGTCATTGACGCGCCAAAATTGACAGCGTTGGTGCACTCATCTGCCAAATTATCCGAACTCTTTATTGGATCCGTAATCATTCAGGTACAGCACTCATCTTCTTCTCCGTCTTCTTGAAATTCACATTTTTAAATTTCTTCTTGATGTATTTACGATCGTCTTCCAGAAAATGATACCCACAAGCTTGACCTAGTCTATGCGCACAGTGAAGATCTTGGCAATAAAATCTATCGGCCCCAATCTGGATCAAGTTGTTGGATTCCTTACATGCTTTCCGTGCACGGAGAAGCTACTCATCGAGGTGAAACTTCTTTCCTATTAGTAAACGATAATCACAACGTAGCTCAAATTTTTCGTAATTTTCCCAAATTACGATGACAAGTGTAGTGTTCAAAACTGCATCTACGCACTACACCGAAAGAAATGTTTTTAGTATTTTTTCTCACGTGATCACCTGCATTGTTTTTTTGTTGTACTACTATAGTAGCCTAGGCTAGTCATAGTGGAAACTAACTTAGACTACTCCAGTAACTTTATGGTTACCCTAAGAGCAAGTACTACCTCCGTCCTGGTTTACTCTTCCTATTTTGTAGTATCAAAATTTGACCATAGATTTAACAGACAAAATGTTAGTGCATGTCACTAAGAACTATATCGTTGGATTCGTATTTGAACATAATTTCAAATGGTGTAATTTTTAGTGACATGCATTGGCATTTTCTTACATAAATATATGGTCAAAATTTTATACTAAATAAGAGGTAGTACAAAAGTGGGCTATAACAGCCCTCCACTATGTAGGCCAAAACACGTGCCAAATTCACTTGTGATGCATTTGGCATCGATGCCCCTCCATTGCTCACCTGGTGCCCCAATCTGGATCATCTACTTTGCTCCGGTGCCAAATTAACTCACGCAATGAAAAAACACTTGCGTGGGAGAGAGAGAGGACTGAAGCAATAAAAACACTTGTTTGGGAGAGTGAGAGGCTGGTGTAGTTGGTTTGATTGATTTGTTTATAAATGTGGGTCTGTGTGCACAACAGTGCCAACTCTCTCACATCACGAGAGCGGTGCCAAAATCTTTTGATTTGACATCGATGTGTATTATGTGGCATACTTTTGCGAAATATGGCATCGGCCACATAGTGGAAGGCAACAAATGCCCAAGCTCTTCACGTACTCCTAGGTAAACGAGAGGAAAGAGAAAGAGAGAGAGAGAGAAAATATCACTAGCCAGCCAACCCTATCGTATGAGCGAATGATATTGGTACCTCTCGATGACACGACAATCTTATACAGCCAGCTGCTCTAATATGTTCTCTTCTTTTGCAGATAAAAAAAACCCGAAAGTGAAAAATGTGTTGCACTATAACAATCTCATCGAATGCCTTGATCTCCATCTTACAGAAATTGATTTCATCGACTACTGAGGCAGCACATCTGAGATTAAATTGGTCAGGTTCTTCGTTCTGGAGGCAAGTGTGCTCAAGGTAATGAGGTTTGGCGTTCTCTGGCGCAACAATGAATGGTGTGCTGATCACCGCAAGCGTCTAAGCCTAAATGACAAAGTCTCCGCAGAAGCTGAATTTGTTTTTGAAACATCAAGTGGCCAGAGACTCGAAAACTTATTTGCCCATTAGTGACTTGTCAAGGCGGTGGATTTTAGTTTGTACGATAATGCTGCATCCACCTAAAGCAACAAAAGTTCTTACGTAAACTTCCTAGTAATTCCCTCTTCGTAGGTGCATCATTACTCCTAACATTTGTAATATCAGTTTGAAACTTGTAATATTGCCGTGTCCTATTCCTGCGTTTTCAAAATCCTGCGAATCAAACAGGTCCTGAGTTGGTGATGATGTTGTGCCTGCCATCTTTCACCAATAGCTGTCGGATCTAGATCTGACGCATACAAACCAAACTTCTCCAGTTTTGCAAAAAGATGCCCGCACTTGTTCCCTATTTACAAACAACTCCTTGTCTCTCACAATTAGCCTTATCTCCTCCCCACCACATCTAGAAGGCCATGCAAAAATCTGGCGCGATGGCCGCTGCCGGCGCCGTCCACCCCCCAATCTTGGTGTTCCGTGCAATGCACGGGCATCTACGCACGGGAAATTATGTCGAACACGGCTAGTTGTAAGCAGGCTAGGTCTATAGCCATGATGATAGTGACTGTAGACGGTGAGGCTGACTATGGTATGCCGAACACGGTGCCTATACTCAGGTGTCATCTCTGGCGTAGGGTCTTGTCACTTCACTGTGAGGAGAAGCACGTAATAATTTGACCAGCGGGTAGTACAGTGCTACTGCATTGGTAGTACTACTACTAGTACTAGCACCACCGTTTGTATTTAGTAGTACTACCACGTCCATCTAGATTTAGTATTTGACTAGCAATATCTAGTAATGCATGTCACAAAAATTGTACTACTCCCTCTGTAAATAAATACATGGTGTATTGTTTTATTCCTATCGGCGAGATAACTTAATGTCTTTTTACTACTTAATAGGATTACATGCAATGAACTAACCACTGCCTGTGATGTTTGGTAGCCTCAAGTCATTGAAAGCATGCACGGGCACAGAGGGGGACACAACTTCATTGACTTACTGCACCTGCCTTTGGGTGTATGACATGTGGGCCCAACGGGTGGCTGGCCAACCTGTCATACAGCCAAAGGCAGGTGCAGTAGAGGGGCGAGGAGTAGATGGCCAACACGCACATGAATTCAACGCAGTCTGCACTTCTTATATAAAGGCTCCCGCCAGTCCAATCTACGAAATCCTACGCACCTACGCACCCAAGGGCAAGAGTGATCTCTCCAATTGCAAGATCAGTTGACTAGAAGCTAGACCCATGGAGGCGATGAGCGCGAGCATTAGCCGGCCGTGCGAGATGGTCCACGACGGCGGCCTGCGGCCCGGCACCGAGGAACGTCTCCAGGTAGTGCTTGAGGCCGCCAGGGCGAGGGTCCGCTTGGACGACAACTTTGTCTCCTTGTTCGACGAGGGCCTCGTCGGCTTCCTCGACAAGTTCACCATCGTCAAGAAGCTCGCGGACGACCGTGACGTACGCCTCCAACCCACGCGCCCAGGCCCTGTGATGACTGCCACCCTCAACGGCCTCTATGGTGACAACCTCTTCGACGCACTGGTGGCCCTGCGACTGCCCGCCGTCGCACCGTAGAATGTCCACCTCGACGTCGCGCTCGCCGCGCAACGCCTGGCGCAGCATGACACCATCGACATAATCACCCACATCTACGCGCAAATCATCCACAAGGACTACTACATGCAAGGGGAGGACGATAGGACGCTGGCCTTCTTGGACTGCAGGGCAACCTTGGACGACATTGTTCAAAAGCACGTTGAGCTTGCCGCCAACGCCGCTACTCCTCACACGTCGGTTGGTGACCCGGTGCACTAGGGCGTGAGGATGTCGTTGATGGATCCGTATGTATCTTTATCTTTCCGTCAAATCCATGTAGTAGTATATGGTACTACTAGTAATTATCTTACCTTTCGCATCAACTTCATAATTTTCCTACGTACTCCATGCATGAACCGCGCCAGAACCAAACTTCTCATTACTCTAGGGAAAATTGTTATTTGTATCTATCTGTCGCACCATGGAGCAGCACCAAATTTTACAAGTTACAAGTTCAAAAGGAAAAGCCTGCCGTGTTCGCGTCGCACCCCCACACGGTTGGTTCGGCACGCCGCTCAAGGGGGAATGCGTGCTGTGTTGCATTTTCACTTACAAGTGGGACCGCAGTTGAGCAAACCGACTATCGGCAAACCCCCACCCCGTCCACCGCGCGATGGCTGAGAAAACAGGAGGGAGAAGAGATGGCTATAGCACGGACTCCAAGAAAATTGATGTCGGATGGGACTCGTGTGGGTGGCATGTGCCGTACTGCTAGACATGAATGCTAGTTATGGCCCATGCCACCCCACTATATCGAGGTGCTGGTTACGTAGAAAAAAATTCCTGGAGTCCGTGCTCAGCCCTCCTCTATCTCTCTTCTCAGCCAGCCAGCAGACGCGCGGAGCCCATCATCTCTTTGCTCATATGCGGTCCCACATGTCGGTGAAAACGCAAGAGGACCCACTGAACCTGCACATCTTTCACCTCGATGTGCTGGTGATGAAAAACAAATCCAATAAAGATCTTCGGTGGCCGCTTTTGGAGTTACTCAAGAGTAGTAAGATTCTATTTACAGTTTAACCCAAGATGCACATCACGTAGCTTCAACTACCACTCTATTTTCTTGCATGACATGACCTGGATGCTGGATGTCCCACGTGTCGGCAAAAGGAGGAAGAACTCGACCAAATCTTCGGTTGTGCTCTCGGATTAGACTAGTTGTGCTAACTTAAAATTTTATTGTGTAGAATGGATGCAAGTTCTGGTATTGGGAAGAAGAGTACAACGATATATTGATAGAGCGCAATTTAGTAGATGTTCTAGCACTTTTAGCTAGCATAGAGGCTACAGATGAGACTAGTGCACTTGTATAGGCTAGACACGTCTACTTCTTTACACTCGAAGAAGAAAGAAGCACGCAAGATCGAGCCTCCACAGATCAACAATGAATGCATCGAGAAGGCACTAATCCAACTTACAGGAGCAGTTATGGAAGTTGGATATCTTCTAAAATGTATTATCGTGGTTCTTGTTTTCTTTGGTCTTGCTTTTCTAGTCAAAATTTTGGTGATGTATTTCCATGTACCAAAAAATCAATGATGAAAAAAAGATATGTGTTTGCAAAGAAAAATGTACGCGGCCGGGATGCATCCGCGCGTTCGGCGCACGGCCACCGCATCCGAGAAATGGCCCGGACATGACCCCATTGCCCTACCCAAACGGACAGAATCCGGGCAAAACGGAGGTCCGTTTGGGGTCATGCATTGGAGTTGGCCTTACAAGTGGGACCGCAGTTGAGGAAACCGACTATTGGCAAACCCCCACCTCGCCCGCCGCGCGATGGCTTAGTTAGAGAAACGACGAGGTTGAAGAGATTGCTGTAGCACGGACTCCAAGAAATATGGTGTCAGATGGAAGTCGTGCTGGTGGTGTGTGCCGTACTCCTGGACGTGAATGCTTGTTCTGGCCCATGCCACCCTACTACTCCTACTACTTATAGTAGTAGTATAGAGGATTCAAGGTGCTGGTTGCGTACAACGAACACATTAACATATGGCCCACCTCACACTGTGGCCAAATTTCCTGGAGTCTGTGCTAGGTTAAAAAGTGTTCTTTGTGAGGATGGGTGGCTGGTCTCAAGTTTAAAACTTGTTGTATTACGTACGTAGACGTAGAGATAGTGCAGCATGTGAAGCTAGTACAAATAGTGTACTATTGTTTATTGGCCTCATCCGATAACCTGTTGCACCGTCGTAGCACCCACTCAGAGAAGCGACTCGAAAGCCATTCATAAATTTAGTAAGTTTATCACAGGCATATCATTTTATTACATACAACAGGTCATCAACCCACAACGACAACGAGGATACATTATAAATACTAAAGTTTTCATCACACAACAAATAACAAGCAATGAAATGAACTTCAACTCAACCAATCCTCGGTGTTGGAAACGCTTGCTTTGAACCACAAGCGATTCTCTAGGAAGAGCCAGCTACTGTCAATCTCGAGACCAACGCAGGACTGATCATCCAGGCTGAAGCGGCCTACTATAGCACGACCAGGGTAGGGAACCACCGCAATGTCCAACGTATAGATACAGTTGCTTCTCATAAATGGTAGTAACGTTGTGTCAACAGTAGTTGGATCGCCTTTCACCATCATTGGATAGTTTTGTCCAAGGAAGAGCGAGTTTGCACCAAGACTATCAATACTGTACCAGGGAGAAGGTGTTGGCGCTAGCACACTAGTATCCATCCCGAATACCATGCAACGGGTGTTGGAATAGGTCCGGAGAGTGCGACCATGGGAGACAACACCTGCTCCCTCAGTAGTAACATCAGCAGTGGGCTGTATACAGACAAGAAGTCGTGATCCATTGGAATTAGTTGCCAGCCGCCAGTGAGCATATGGGCCCTGCTCGTCCTCATGCTCGTGATCATCACCATCGTCATCTCCCCCTTGGTTATAAAATTTTTCAAGTATAGGTGGTGGAATGTTCATAGGACCTTGGAAACACAAGAAGAAGGTTAACTAGTAGAGAAGGGAAACTTGCTAACTCGCATGCATGTGGATGAAACAATTATAATTACGATGGAAGACAAATGTACCGAAACTACGAGGATCCCATGCAAAAATAGTGCCACGAGTGGTGGCAGAAAACACAAGACCCTCGTATTCAATTGCATCACAGTACACATCCGTGTATAGAAACTGATTTTTGAGCAATATCCATCCAGTCGAACCACAAAGGACGCCAACAAGCTTTTCAAAGATAGCAATAACTTGATAGTTCTTGTAATTCCAAGAGCGGTTGGGAACTCGAGAAATTGCTATCTTCCGTAGACGACAGTCACCATGATCATATTTGAACGTACGTAGATCATCTGTGTGCTCAACCTCAGGGCACTCGAAGATTTTTGGAAGTGGAATCCGCTGACGAGTGTACACATTCACAAGTTTCCACTCGCAGTTGTACACAATATAAACAACCCAATCTCCATTTGCGCCTGCCCAAGCCTTGCCCTCAAGCAATGGCATCTTAACATCATACGTATCATTATCAAGCGGCATCAACTTGCACAAGGCAAGGCTTCCCTTGTCCCCGCGCCAGTCAGCGGGGTCACGGCGAAGAAGATAGGGGAGATCAAACCGCTCCTGGACCCTTGGGTTCCTTGTAATGATGTTATTAGTTGAGTCGAGAATGGTCTTGAACGAACCTGCCATGCTAGCCGAGGTGATGACGTCACACCGATCAATGAGATCCCCCACCACGTCATCTTTCAGATAGGGGCAAGAATAACAGAGTCGTTTCCGGCTTGTTCCCTCCATGGAGAAGATGATCGAAGAATGGCAGAAGGAAGGGTGAAGGAAAATGGAGGAGGGTGGAAGAGTGTGCGACAGCAGTTCCAAATCGAGAGGGAAAGGCGAAGAGTCGGTGGACGGTTGCCAGTTTGCCACGGTACACGAAGAGGCGCCCCGGCCTACACGTCCTTTCGGAAATTGTACAAAAGGACTCATCGTCGTCTCACTGACAAGTTGGAACGGGACCACATGTCAACGAAACATGGTGTGTAATTTCTCGTGCAAAATGCGATCTGGCCACGTTGGCCCGAGGTGCCGCATTAGTTATCGACCTTTATTTTTTTAATGGCGTGCCATTCAGTTTTGAAGCACGACTAACTGGTACTGTTTGCAGAGAAAATATAAACTACTCTACCACTACTCCACCTCTATTACTACTAGTAGTATAAAAAAGATATATAGGCTGGAGCTTCAAAGCTTTCTTGCTAAGGGCTGCCCACTTGCTTCTCACACTATCACCCTCTCTCCAGATCTAAAAAAGACGACCTCTCTCTCCCTCCTCACCGGTGGTCACAGATCCGCCGGGGAAGAAAAGGACGTGCAGCGTTGACGCACTCGTCGTCAGTGAGCGAGGTCACGTAGTGACGACAAGGCCGTCCTCTCAGACCTAGCGCCCGCGCGGGATGGCCTCCGTCCCCAAGCTCACTGCCGTAGTGCGTGCGGAGGACGACGACCATGAGCGAAGCCACTTCCCGCCGACCCTCAGGTATGCTACCTCTTTTCGAGCCATACCCTTGTTCTATTGCCCCATCTGCCACGTCGCTGCATGTGGATCTTTTTCCACTCCACCATCTTCCCAATTTGCTATCCTCTGCTCTGCTGGTCACGCAGACGAAAACCTTAATTTGCACTATTAAAGAAAACCCTACTTCATGCAGACTAATCCATGTCTGGGTTGAATAAGGAAAGGAAGGGAGACTGTACTGTCCAAGAGAGTAGGCATCGAACCCGCATCTAGGTTGAAAAGGGTAAAATTAGTAGCTAAGGAACGAGTCTCGTGTCTCTTGGTTGAAGAAGGGTAGAAAGGCATGACAACGCAATAGAGAATGACCAGGTCGATCGGTTTGTTGTCCTCACATAGGAAAAAGGTGGCTAAACAGAACAAAAATGGGACGTAATCCACATATGCTGCCTGGATATTTGTTGCTCTGGGCAACCATACCTCCCTCACCACTCTATGCGTCCGTGGAGGTACATCGTACTGGTGCGCCCACTGTCCGTATGGGCCTCCCATGCTCTTATTGTCACTTTTTTGCTGTTAGTATAACACCAGCAGTCAAGACAAGCAATGCTACTGCTAAAGTGATGCCACATTTAACTAATGCCGCACTCAGTCTAATGCCGCCGATAAATTTAAGCAATGCCATTTAATGTCACTGGATTATTTCAGGGTTAGCTGTTGATTGTGGATGTATTAAAGATTTTTCAGCTAAGGCATTCTAATGCTGTTGCACAACCAGTATACCAACGATGAAACTTGTTACTACCTTCAGATTTTTGCACTGTTAATGCTTATAGATTACATACCTCACTTTCATAAGATAAGTTAATTTTTTTGTACAGTGTCACCAAAATGCCAAGGCGCTGATGTCATTTTATATTGGTTAAACTGCACAAAAAATTATGAAGACAAGAGGAAAGGTCAAGAGTGGGCACCTCCTCCTCCGACTGTTCTCTTGATTCGTTCAATCAAGTTTTTATGTTTGATCGATTATCAAGATTGGGATAGCAATTTTTAAGGTCCCCCCGAGTTCGAAATGATATTTACCTTGGAGGTACATGGTTTGCAATTTTTTTATACTGTCATTAGTTAATAATGCTAGTTACCTTCAGACTTTTGTATTTGGTTTATTGCTCATGCACAGCTAGTGTACCAATGCTGAAACGTGTTACCTTTACATTTTGTATTGTTAATTCTTATATAAATCTTCCAGTGCTAGAGTTTATTGAAATCTGTTCAGTAAAACCATTGTACTGTACCCTGTAATAAAATAACTACTCCACTGTTGCACTAGCCACTGGATTAGTGTATATTTGTAGTATTCGAAATTTTGAATGGTGTTGCATTAGCGTATGGACATAAATAAAGTGTGGCAAGCTTTCCCAGATATGTGCTCAAGAAAACTACTACCTGTTTTTCTAAATACTAGACGTTTGGGTACTTTAAATTGAACCGCGAAAATGTCTTATATTAAGGAACAGAGGGTGTAGAGTTCACTCAAATTATCCCGGTAAAGCTAGTCACACCTTTGTTAAAATTAATGTTCATTATGTTATCGGAGGAGGTCTGTAAGTTTGTCTCTAATGCCTGTCGACTACATACCTGACATCATGATGTAGTGTTAAGTCATTTCCTTTTGTATAGTGTCACTAAATTGTCAAGGCGGTGATGGCATTTTATTTTAGTTGAACTACACAAAATATGCTTAAAAGAAGAGGAAAGGTCAGGAATCGATCATTCTTTCAGAAAGAACTATATATGCCTTTCTGACATCAGCCGCTGTTGCCTTATTTATTCCTTCAAACAGGTTGTTAGAAACAGTCTTGCTACCTTTTCCCATTAAGAAATTGGAATGCTTATATTTGTGAGTCTATGCTTCAAGTAGTGCCACTTCTATAGTAATCACACTTTCAATATCTATGCAAACAGGGATGCTCGATTTTAGTGGAACTGCACAAAAAGTCCAACTGGTTCAACATTAGGAGCATGTTTTCTCCCAAACCTTTATATCCAATTGGTGGCACTATGAGCTGTTCATTACGAAGGTACATGGTTTGCTACTATATTGCTACTCTTTTTGTAGTATTATTAGATAGTAATACTAGTGGTTTGCATGTGAATTTATTGGCAGGGTGGGCCTACATTGGAGGTGCAGGACATGATTCAATGATTGGATGCTCAATTTCGGTTGTATCGATTTCACCTCTTCCATCACTACCAACATGGATATCCTTGGTCTGATGTAGAATAGGCGCTATATTTCTGCTCTGAACCAACAAATCAATTCAGTATGAAATTGTCCAGGGCAAAACAGGACTGTATCAAATTGTCCAGTGCAAAACATGACATATGCTAAGCGGAAGAGACATGTTTAAACCGAAAATACAAGGCCGGGTATATGTTCACTAGCTGCTTGATATTTGTGCAGACAGAGATGTCTGCCCGTTGCTATTTGGCAAACACACAAAGTGACCGCAATTTTGGTTGAAGTGCACAAGAGAATAGTATAGTCACTGCATGCAGTGCCATTTGAAAATAGACACAGAAAGATTGGATAGTCACTTCATGGACTGCAGAAAAGTAGTACTGTACTATTTATTGGCCAACACTAGGTGCTTCATTGCTTTGGTCTGATTATACAGTGGGCATCATTTTGCCTAAGTTAAAGTTTGTATTCCGAAAATAGTCTCACCGTGTCATCGAGAGAAGACCAAATCATATTGCAATGGATGTTCCACTATCATGTGTGGTTCATTCTCATGGTTCCAGCTGTTGGTGAAACCACTTACATTTGCAAGAGGAATTGTAGAGTTCACAAACAAATTTGTCTTTCAGTCTGTACTGAATGTGCCAAGAGAAGCATCCATGTTAGTAGGCAGAACAGATGTTTTTTCTAGATCTTTGCTTTTGGAGCCACATATTTGTATATGATCTGTGAATCATTGAGATGCATTAACATGTTGATCTTATGTATGGGAATCATACTAGTTGGTTTTAGTTGCGACGCAAGATCCGAAGTGGCCGATCTTTGCTTTTGGAGCTACATATTTGTATATGATCTGTGAATCATTGAGATGCATTAACAGTTCCTTATTTCTGTTCGCTCAGTGTTAACAAGTTACTGATCGATCACTAGCTAGCCTACTAATGCGCTCCTGGCAGTTTTAGTTACGACGCAAGATCCGAAGTGGCAGTTTTTTGAATAAAAATGCCTACCTCTGAAGAAACTGACAAGCTGCTCTGAAGAAAATGCCACGCGAATCTGAAGAAACTGCCAGCCAAAACGTTCACAAATGCCTTATCTCCCAGCTAAAGTTGATCAACTAATGCCCTCGGCTGCGACTCGTTGCATGCTCCTCTACGTACTGGCTGCGAGCGATTTTGAGTGCTGCATGCAGCCGGCCGTAATTAAGGCAGCTAACTGATGCGAAAAAGATGCGCTTTAATTGTTGCGGGCCTTTTAAATCCGTTGAATCATTATTGACAAGGAGGGAGTTGATTCGAGTGCACTCGTTTGACCGTCATGCCGGCGTGCGACCCAGCATGGACGGGACGCACCACTGATGGGACGGGATGGCACAGTCATAATTTCAGTTTTTCTAGTTTTCCATGGCAAGCTGGCGCGCTAAGCCATGCCTGCTTATGCATTGAATTCCGATGACCGCGATGACCGTCGCGTTTCCCGCGACACGCTAGTTCGCCTACCTTCCGCCTATAATTACTGTTTCCTGGGCTTCTTCGGTGGCACCATCACCCAACTCGCCCTATCCTCATAAGCCCCCATCGGCCCAACGTCGCTCGCCACTTATCCTCGCTCTCGCCACGTCCGCCATGCCCCCGCCCGTCCGCTATAGGTGACACCGGAGGCGGTCACCGCCGGAACTAGTGTTCGGTTTTTCACCGGAAGGCAGACGGAGGGAGGAGGCATTCTATCGGTCTTTAGATGGCAATGCGGAGATCGAGGACTTGTTGGAGCGCGACCGCCTGGCAGAGGAGCAGGAGTTGTTGGAGCGCGACCGCTTGGCGGAGGAGCAGCGTATCACCGATTTGCGCCACCAGCGGGACATGGAGCAGCAGCGCACCGACGCTCTGAGTCGTGAGCAGAGCGCCCGCAACTGGGCCGACTACGTGGAGGCCGGCGCCCGGCAAATAGCCCTGGAGGCTGTCGGGCACGCACGCGTTCGTGACACCGATTTTTACTACCAGCTCGTCAAGTGGGTTTCCCGCTTAGGAAGCCGAAGCTTCGGTGGACCACGCCGGCATGGAAAGGGCCAACGCGCGCGAGCACCGTGCCCTATCGCACCTCTGGCAAGTCCGAGGCAAGGCGGAGGACGCCGGTGTCGGCGTTTAGCATGTACCGCAGATGGCGGCCGGCAGCGTCTAGTTAGCTAAGAGTAAGTTAGTACTTGTACGCTACTAGAGTATTAGTGGGAGTAGATAGTTAACTTGGCTATGATGGTTGTCAACGTGGAAGTTCAGTACTCTACATGTGGATCAGACCTGTTACTTTGCTCTGAATGTTGAACTTTCCGTTTGAACATATGGAATGGGCTGTTATTTTTTAAATGGGTTGTATTTGTCCTCCACGGGTTTAGAGGCTGACTTGTGGGCCTACCAAGTTGACGCGTACACAATCAGGAGATGATTGTACATGGAGAGGATGACAGCAGGGACCCGCCAAGGTCATGGCAGTACGCAAGCAAGTGCCTCCTTATTTCAAGACAATAAAAAATGGCTCCTCCTAATGGATTTCTAACATCTGGGTCCCATGCCATTGTCAACGTAGTCAATAAACGAGAGAATTGCACGACGAGCGGCAGACACCAGGGACCCAGCAGCTCGCCCAGTTATTTTTGTTTTGGGTTAATTTGATAAATGCCACTCCAAATCTGGTGTTTCTGAGAAATGCCACTGCAATTTCCAAACTTTGAAAAATGCCATTTCCAGTGGCATTTTTCGAAGTCTGGAGTGGCGTTTTTCAAAGTTTGCAAATTGCAGTGGCGTTTTCCAAAGTTTGCAAGAATTGCAGTGGCATTTTTCAAAATTTGGAAATTGCAGTGGCATTTTTATGAATCGCCATAATTGGAGTGGCATTTATCTAATTTGTTTTTGAGACGGAAGTAGGGTGTCAACTGGGCTGTGCGGGGCACTCTGGCCTGTCTAGATAGCCTTCTCTTTTAGGTTTACCACAGACCAGCCCAGTAGTTTTTTTCTTTCTGAAAATGGCTAGCCTAGTTTTTTTGTGATTTGCCAAGTAAGTCGCTTTTTCAGGCCTGTTGGGCTGCAAATCTTTCAAGACGAGGAGAGCTTCATTCGGCTGGCCGAGAAAATGGCCTATCAATAATGAGAAATGGGTTGTACATTTTTAAAACATATCAAACCGGCAATTAGTTTCAAATTTCTTTTTTTCATTTTGAGATTTTAAATTGCATTAATTTTTATGTATGGACAATTTGTTGGATTTTATATTGATATACATTTATTTTTAAAATCAGTTTGAATGTGACTCGAAATTTTGGGATTAAAAACAGTTCGGGCCGCACCAAAATATGCAAAATTTCGTATAATTTTTTAACCGTGGCCACAATATGGACTGTAATGCTAACAAAAAGAATATGGGCTCCAAACAAAACCTTAAGAATTAGCAAATGGGCTGTAAATTATTAGAAATAATGGCAGATGGGCTGTATGCTGTTTCCCATAGATTTGAGGCTTTCCTAAAAAAAGGTTGACGCACAAGCAGTGACTATTGGATGTCCATCCAACGGCCGTCATGCTTCTTCAATCTCTGCTCTTCCTGCTCCAGCCGCTCAAACAAGCGCCGGCGGGACTGCCTGCTCCCTCCTCCCCGCGGCCGGCTGTGTTGCCGCGCAGGCCTCACCTCCCCATACTCCCATCGCTGGCCTAGCCATCCCTCTACTCACCCACACCTGCTGTTATTCTCCGGCGACGGCAGACGAATCAGTAAACCCTCGTACAGTCATACTCCCCTTCATGTGGGAAACAACTGCCGAGTCTTCCCTGCCTTCATGTCGTTCCCTTCCTAGGCCTCGCCGTAGTCCACCGCCCTGGTGCTCTCGGCGCGGCCTGGTCAATGTGGTCAACGACCGACATGCATCTGAAGTGGACTGTACGTGGAGAGGCTGACAGCTGGGTCCATGGCTGCACGCAAGGAAATGCCTCCTTATTATGCGCAAAATAATGATTCCTCCACCTGACATCTGGGACCCACCTAAAGGGCCTCTGTATTTCGTGAAAAAACGTTACCGCTGCTGACAGCTCGGACCCACCAGCTATATCTTTGCACGCAAGGAAGTGCCTCCTTATTACGCACAAAAAAATGAATACTCCCCCTCCTAGCTGGGACCCAGTATAGTGGCAGGCTGACTTGTGGGACTACTAAGTTGACGGGGACGGAGGGCTTTGTCAACTTAGTCAATATGCATGATTCTAGCTCCAGTGACTGTCCGATGTCCATCCAACGGCCGTAGTGCTTCTTCAACCTCTCGTCTTTTTGCTCCAGCCGCCCAAACCAGCGCCGGTCGTGCCTCGTGCTCCTGCCTCCCGTGGCCGGTTGCGATGCGGCGGAGGCCTCACCGCCCCCTACTACTCCCACCGCTGGCCAGGCCATCCCTCTACTCACCCACACCCCTTGTTATTCTGCGGCGACGACAACCTCACACCGCAGCGAACCAGTGAACCCTCATACTCCTCTACACGTGGGTATCCACTGCCGCGTCTTCCCCGGCTCCGCATCGTCCCCTTCCTAGGCCTCGCCGTCGTCCACCGCCCTGGTGCTCTCGGTGCGGCGTGGTCAATGTGGTCAAGGAATGACTTCCATCGGAAGAGTACTGTACGTGGAGAGGCTGACAGCTGGGTCCACGACAGCCGCAAGGAAGTGCCTCCTTATTACGCGGAAAATAATTATTCCTCCACCTGACAGCAGGGACCGACCGGACGGGCCACCGTATTTGGCAAAAAAACGTTTCCCCCTGACTACTGGGACCCATCGGACGGGCCACCGTATTTCACGAAAAAAACAATCCCCCCGCTGTCAGCTCGGACCCACCGGAAGTGCCTCCTTATTACGCACAAAAAAATGAATACTCCCCCTGCTAGTTGGGACCCACCTTGGTGGGTGGCTGACTTGTGGGCCTACTAAGTTGACGGGGATGAAGTGCTTTGTCAACTTAGTCAATATGAACGATTCTAGTTCCAGTGACCGTACGATGTCCATCCAACGGCCGTAGTGCTTCTTCAACCTCTGGTCTTCTTGCTCCAGCCGCCCAAAGCAGTGCCAGTCGTGTCGCATGCTCCTGCCTCCCGTGGCCGGAAGTGCTGCCGTAGAGGCCTCACCGCCCCCTACTATTGCCACCGCTGGCCAGGCCCTGCGGCGACGGCAGCCTCACACCGCAGCCGAACCAGTGAACCCTCGTACTCCTCTCCGCGTGGGCTTCCACTACCGCGTCTTCCCTGGCTCCGCGTCGTGCCCTTCCTAGGCCTCGCCGTCGTCCACCGCCCTGGTGCTCTTGGCGCGGCGTGGTCAACGTGGTCAAGGAACAACTTCCATCAGACATGGACTGTACGTGGAGAGGCTGACAGTTGGGTCCACGGCCGTAGCAAGGAAGTGCCTCCTTATTACGCGCAATCATTCCTCCACCTGACAGCAGGGACCCACCGGACGGGCCACCGTATTTCGTGAAAAAAACGTTTCCCCCTGACTGCTAGGACCCACCAGCTACATCTTCGCATGCAAGGAAGTGCGTCCGGGCAAAAAAAATGATTCACCCCCTGACTGCTGGGACCCACCAGCTACATCTTCGCACGCAAGGAAGTGCGTCCGGGCAAAAAAAATGATTCACCCCCTGACTGCTGGGACCCACCAGCTACATCTTCGCACGCAAGGAAGTGCGTGACAGTCGGGACCCACCTGGTCGAAGCGTACGTAGCATTGTCATTCTGGCCGCGAACGTATACATACATACTGGTCGATGTAGAGGCGCGCACGTGTCGTAGTAGAGGTGCGCACGTAGCATGTACACGTACATACATCGGCCAGTGTGCAAGAAAGAAAATACGGCCACGTACGTACATACGGGCAGGGTCTCGAACGCCTACTCGCACATACGTACGGCCAGGGCTCGTGTACATGGCTGGGTCGGAACGGACAAATAGCGTCGTCGTCGTGTTCATGGGGAGGCAACCGGCTGGGTCGGAACATAATGCGTTGTCGTGTTCATCGGGAGGGCTTGGAGGAACATCCGATGGAAACGAGGCCTGGCGTACTGCAAAATGGAGGAAACGGCCTTGTGTTCGACCGGCCACGGTCGAAACGGGATCCTGTTCATCGGGAGGGGTCTAGCATATCTAAAACGGAGGAAACGAACCTCCTACGGTCGAAACGGGGGTCCTATTGATCGGGAGGGGTGTGGCATACCGCAAAACGGAGGAAACAGACTTGTGTTGGAGCGCTACGGTCGAAACGGGGGTCCTGTTCATCGGGAGGGGTGTGGTGTACCGCAAAACGGGACTCCACGGGATACTGTTCATCACCACCGTTGACCCGCTCCAGCCTCCACGGGCTACTGTTCATCCACCGCCGACCTCCTCCAGCCTCCACCTGCGACTGTTCATCCACGGGCTCCTATTCATCCAGCCTCCACCGCGCGCTACTCCACCAGCTACTATTCAACCAGCCTTCTCCACGGGCTCCTGTTCAACTAGCCCTCCACGGGCTACTGTTCATCCAGCCCTCCACCGTCTACTGTTCATCCAGCCCTCCACGGGGTGGTCCTGTTCATCCATCCCTCCATGGGGTCTTATTCATCCGGCCCCAACCGGCTCGATGGATCGGGGTCCTGTTCATCCAGAGGCAACACCACGGGGTCCTGTTCATCCACCCCCACCGGGAACTGTTCATCCAAACCCCCCCAGCAACACTCACTGTTCATCCAGAGGCACCATCGATCGGCTTCAGTTAGCAGCAGTAGCGAAGGAATCGCTCGATCGGGTTTAGTTGACAGCCATCGACCGATCACTCTGGTTCAGTAACGCGTAGCCTGCAGTGCAATCGCTCGGGTTCAATTAGCCCAACGCCTCGCTCGGGTTCAGTTAGAGCCCAACGCCTCGCACCCACGCGCATGCGTGTATGAGAGAAACGCGCATCGCTCGGCCCCGACCACCCACCATAACCGGGAACACCCCGATATTTTCCTCGCCCTTGCTTCTACCATGGTTTTTCCATCATGGACGGCCCAAAGAATGTCATGCAGCTGCGTCTCCCGCCCGCCCCGGACGAAAAGCCCATTTCCTGTCATGATTTTTTGTCATAGAAGTAGGACCCCGCCATATCTATGATGATACCGGGTTTTTTCACAATTATCGTCATAGAAGTGTCATAAGTATGACAGAATTTTTTTCGTTCGGCCAAAAATGTCACGGATGTGTGTTTTTTTGTAGTGATGATAGCACTGTTTGCTATCTTACCAGTGCGTAATGACTACTTTGCCACTGTGGTTACCCCTTGATCTATGAAAGGAGGCCCATGGCAACCGTAGAAAGGGTTAGAAGATTGGATAACTCACATCCCCATATGCGCGTAGTCGCTGCTGCCCCAAGGCAATCCCTGCCGGGCAAGTGTACTACGCTTGCCACCATCTTTCCCACCATCAATCCACCAAAGCAGGAGTATGGTTTTACACCTCGCGGCAGGCCGAACCTGGGTAAATTGCATGTGTGATCTCTGCCGTGCTGCCCCATGCTCGTCTGCTCTTTGTGAAACACGTCGCCCCCCTGCCGAACTAGCAAGGGACCTCCTGGTCCCATAGGTGGTCGTGGTTTCCCGCGACATCTTTGGCGCGCCAGGTAGGGGGTACGCTTGCGCGAACCTGAAGGTGTGCGCAGCGCGTCGGCTTCATCACCATCTTCATCTTCGACGATGCCATCGACCATGGCGCCCAAGAAGAAGCCCGGTCCTTTGGCTCAGCCATCCACCTTGAAGGCTCCACCGCCCGCGGCCACCAACGCTGCAGGGAGTGCGGAGGTGCACGAGGACGCGGACGCTGCTAGGGAAGTGGTCGGAGCAGGTGGCGCCGTCACCACTTCTCCCGCAGCCGACACAGGAGCAGGAGGCACCGGAGGAGAGCAGCATCGACAACACCCCAACGGCCACGCTCCCCAAGGAATGGGTGAGGGGGCCACTCCACCTGCGCCCCTTTCCTCCACCGACGGGCACAGCCACAACAACGACGCTCGGACCGGGGAGAACCGCCGCCCTCCGGCCGCCCCACCACGGGTGTGGTCACAAACGTGCACCTCCCCCGGGACGGGCCGACCAAGCCGCTGCGCCCAACGGAGCCACTGGCCCTCAAGCGCCTTCGCCGCACCACGTCTAGGTGGTCGCCCCGCAGCAGGAGCGGGGGCGCAGTACTACCGCCGCTGGCACCGTCAGGAGCCGAGCGATGGTACGATCGACTTCATCATCATCCCTGCCAAGTACGGCTTCTGAGGCCATGGCACGGGCTCAATTGCTTTTGACGTTTCCACCAGCGGCCGAGCAGATGGACGAATGGCGTGCCACCATCCAAAGCCTGCTTGGTTTCGCCGAAGCTGGGGACTCACGGCGAGCTGACCCGCCGCGACCTCCCCAAGCGACAGCCACAGCTCGTGTTGCTGACCGCACGGAAGGGTCCATCCCCACGGTGCAGTCCCCGCCGCGGCAGCCAGCGCGAGCACAACCGAATCAAGACCCCGATGACATCTCGGTGGCTTCTTCTGACCCTCGAGCACGTCCAAGCCAACGTCGAGCCCCGGAGGAAAGGCGGAGAGGAGACGCGCGCGTCGTCGAGCAACGCCGCGGCGACCTCCGCCGGACCAACGGGTACGATGACCTCAACGTCGACGAGCCTGCGCTCAGTGTTGGCGGGTGCCTACCTTTCAAGGTTGGCTTCCTTGCCTTTACACGAGAGCTGCGGCAAGTCCGTTGGCCGTCCGTTCGCACGTTCGAGCTAGAGATATCTGAGAAGTACGACGGGGGGCTGAACCTAGCAGAGTTCCTGAACATCTACACCATCGCTGTTCAGGCTGCCGGGGGAAGAGATGAGAAGGTGTTCGCCAACTACTTCCCTTTGGCCCTCAAGTCCAATGTGAGGTCTTGGCTGATGTACCTACCGGAGAACTCCATTTCGTCATGGGATGACATGTGCCACAAGTTCATTGGAGCCTTCACTGGCGATCATCAGGAACCCAGCAGGCCCAGTGATTTGCATCTTCTCCAGCAGAAGGAAGGAGAAACCCTCTGTAAGTATTTACAGAGATTCAGCAAAGTTCATAGAAATATCCCAAATATCCATCCGACAGCTGTAATAGTTGCCTTCTAGTCCAATGTGCGCAACCGTCGTATCCGTTCCAAGATGAACGTGTGGTTGCCCAAGACTGTGAAGGAGCTTTACACGCTGGTGGATAAGTGTGCTTGGATGGAGGAGGGAAGGAAGCTGCCTAGAGAGGAAGATTGAACCAATGTTGATTCAGAGGATGAGGATGAATCAACTAGTCAGAAGAAGAGGGAGAAGCGAAGTAAGAAGCAGAGAGATAAGGCAGTGATGACTGTTGAAGGATCGGGCACGCCTAGTACTGGCAAGAAGGCCAAAGCTGAGGCCCCCGACAAGGAAGCTACCGTGTGCGTTGACTGCCGGGAAGCTGCTGCCGAGAAAGCCTGGAAAGGTGATGGGCCGTACTGCGAGATTCATCGGACCAAGGGCCACGACCTTCAAGAGTGTTATCAGATTGAGCAGCTTGTCAAGAAATAGAAAGCAGAGTATGAGAAGCGTGATAAGGAAAAAGGCGAGAATGTTGTTGGCGGTAAGGGCCGAGGTGGTGAAGTAAACCGCCCCGACAAACCCTTTTGGAACCATGGAAAGCCCGCCAGAGGTCGAGAGAAGGAAACATGTGATGATGAGAGTGATGGAGGGGATGAAGAGGAAACATGTGAGCAGGAGTTTCAGAAGGCCACGGACGCCCTGTGCGTCGACGGAGGTGCATATCTGCACACTTCTCACCGCCAGCTCAAGCGGTGGGCGCAAGAAGTCAATGTCGTGGAACCAGCGTCAGAGGCCCGAAAGCCGCTCAAATGGTCCCGTACGCCCATCTTCTTCGACGAAGAGGACCATCCTAGCCGTACCACTGCGGTAGGATGTTTGCCGTTGTTGGTCTCTCCATCAATCCGCAACCTCAAGGTCACAAAGATGCTGGTGGACGGTGGGGCCGGGTTGAATCTGATTTCCTCGGCAGTTATCAGCAAACTTCAGATAGGAGAGGGAGAGCTAGAGGTTACCGGCATGTTTCAAGAAGTTAATCCCGACAGGAGCCGTCCTAAGGGGAAGATCATGTTGCCGGTAACGTTTGGGGAGAACTGAACTACCGGACTGAGAGGATTGTGTTTGATGTGGTTGATCTCCCCCTGCCGTACAATGGGATTCTTGGACGCCCGGCCCTGGCTAAGTTCATGACAGCATCCCACTATGCCTACAACACCTCAAAGATGCTTGGGCCACTGGGAGTCATCACTATCCCATCAAATGATAAGGATGCAATCATTTGTGTGGACAAGATGTACCGAGACGCAGTCGCGGCAGAGGCGACGGCAGCGGCAGCTCCCACCAAGGGAAGTAAAGGAAAGAAGAGAGATTGTAGAGACTCCGGCAAAGTGTCCAGGAAGCGTGCCCCCACCGAGTGCACGACACCCGTTGATGACGTGCCGGAGTGTTCTTACAACAAGAGATCCAAGGTCGCTGCACCCCAAGTGAAGAAGGTCCCGGCAGGGCTGGTTGGCATTGATGGTACTTTTACTATCAACGCCATGACAGATAGGAAAGCGCGCTCGTTGTCTTCCTGCGAGCGAATATCGGTGTGTTTGCCTGGCTACCATCTGATATCCCCGGTGTTCCCAGGGAGGTAATCGAGCACCACCGTGTTGTCTGCCCACATGACCGACCTGTCAAATAGAAAGTCCGGAAGCAGGCCTTGGAGAGGCAGCAGTTCATTGCGGAAGAGATCAAGAAACTTGAGGTAGCTGGTTTGGTCAGAGGAGTATTGCACCCCACGTGGTTGGCAAATCCAGTGGTTGTCCGGAAGGCTAATGGGAAATGGAGGCTTTGCATAGATTTCACAGATCTCAACAAGGCTTGCCCGAAGGACCCATTTCCCTTGCCGTGTATCGACCAGATTGTGGATTCCACTTCAGGTTGTGATTTGCTCTCCTTTCTGGATGCATACTCCGGGTACCACCAAATCTTTATGTCCAAGGAAGATGAAGAGAAGACGTCATTCATCGCCCCGTGTGGTACATACTGCTTTGTTCGTATGCCATTCGGATTAAATAGTGTCAGGTCCACTTTTGCAAGGGCAATCCAGATTGGTTTTGAGCCGTAGTTGCACAGAAACATAGAAGCCTATATGGATGATATTGTGGTCAAGACCAAGGATAAGGCCACCCTTATTCAAGATTTGTAGGAGACATTTGCTAATCTGCGTAGGATCAATCTGAAGCTTAACCCAGAGAAGTCTGTGTTTGGTGTTCCCTCCGGCAAGTTGCTTGGGTTCATTGTATCCCATCGCAGGATTGAAGCCAACCCCGACAAGATCAGAGCCATTGAGCAAATCCAAGCACCAAGGACAGTTAAGGATGTGAGGCGCTTGACGGAGTGTGTTACCGCGCTAGGCAGATTCATGTCCAAGTCTTCTGAGCACGCCCTGCCGTTCTTCCAAATTTTGAAGAAGGTCGGCCCTATGAAGTGGACCCCAGAAGCAGATGCAGCTCTGCAAGAGTTGAAGGCCTACTTGTCCTCTGTTCCTACCTTGGTGGCTCCAAAACCCCAGGAGCCATTGTTGCTATACTTGGCGGCAACCAACCAAGTGGTCAGTGCGGCCTTGGTAGCGCACAGAGAAGTGGATGAGGCAGAAAGTGAGCAGAGAACGGCAGAGTCAGAGAAGGATCAAGACATCAATGAGCACGACAATGAGAGCAACCCCAAGGACGCGGCAAGGAAGAAAGTGGTGCAACGTCCAGTGTACTTCGCCAGCTCCTTGTTACAGGGGGTTAGATCGAGGTACTCTGCCATGCAGAAGTTGATCTTTGGTCTCATTATGGCCTCAAGGAAACTTCGTCACTACTTCCAAGCCCATGAGATCACGGTTGTTACTCGTTTTCCGTTGCAAAGGATACTCCGAAATCCTGAGGCTACCGGCAGAATAGTGGAGTGGGCTTTGGAGTTATCCACCTTTGGTTTGAAGTTTGAGAGTACATCAACTATTCAGAGCAGGGCGTTGGCAGAGTTTATTGCAGAATGGACGCCAACCCCTGATGAGGAAGTGACAGAGACAGTTATCCCCAGCAAGGAATCACCCCAAGAATGGATTATGTATTTTGATGGTGCTTTTTCCCTACAAGGTGCAGGAGCTGGCGTGCTTCTTGTCTCCCCCTCCGGGGAGCACTTGAAGTACATCGTCCAAATGCATTTTGCTCGGGAAGAAGCAACCAACAATACAGCTGAGTATGAAGGGCTTCTTGTTGGGCTCAGGATTGCAACCGAATTGGGAATTAAGAAGCTGGTCATTCGAGGAGATTCACAACTTGTGGTTGAAGGAAATATGCCCTAGAGGCAATAATAAAGTATTATTTATTTCCTTATAGCATGATAAATGTTTATTATTCATGCTAGAATTGTATTAACCGGAAACATAATACATGTGTGAATACATAGACAAACAGAGTGTCACTAGTATGCCTCTACTTGACTAGCTCGTTAATCAAAGATGGTTATGTTTCCTAGCCATAGACATGAGTTGTCATTTGATTAACGGGATCACCTCATTAGGAGAATGACGTGATTGACTTGACCCATTCCGTTAGCTTAGCACTCGATCGTTTAGTATGTTGCTATTGCTTTCTTCATGACTTATACATGTTCCTATGACTATGAGATTGTGCAACTCCCGTTTACCGGAGGAACACTTTGTGTGCTACCAAATGTCACAACATAACTGGGTGATTATAAAGGTGCTCTACAGGTGTCTCCAAAGGTACTTGTTGGGTTGGCGTATTTCGAGATTAGGATTTGTCACTCCGATTGTTGGAGAGGTATCTCTGGGCCCACTCGGTAATGCACATCACTATAAGCCTTGCAAGCATTGTAACTAATGAGTTAGTTGCGGGATGATGTATTATGGAACGAGTAAAGAGACTTGCCGGTAACGAGATTGAAATAGGTATCGAGATACCGACGATCGAATCTTGGGCAAGTAACATACCGATGACAAAGGGAACAACGTATGTTGTTATGCGGTCTGACCGATAAAGATCTTCGTAGAATATGTGGGAACCAATATGAGCATCCAGGTTCCGCTATTGGTTATTGACCGGAGAGGTGTCTCGGTCATGTCTACATAGTTCTCGAACCCGTAGGGTCCGCACGCTTAACGTTACGATGACAGTTATATTATGAGTTTATATGTTTTGATGTACTGAAGGTTGTTCGGAGTCCCGGATGTGATCACGGACATGACGAGGAGTCTCGAAATGGTCGAGACATAAAGATTGATATATTCGAAGCCTATGTTTGGACATCGGAAGTGTTCTGGGTGAAATTGGGATTTTTTCGGAGTACCGGGAGGTTACCGGAACCCCCCGGTAACTTAATGGGCCTTATTGGGCCTAGGTGGAAGAGAGGAGAGGAGGCTAGGGCAGGGCCACGCCCCCCTTCCCCCCAGTCCGAATAGTACAAGGAGAAGGGGGCGGCGCCCCCCTTCCTTCCTCCCCTCCACCTCTTCCCCCTTCCACTCCTAGTCCAACATGGAAAGGGGGGAGTCCTACTCCCGGTAGGAGTAGGACTCCTCCTGGCGCGCCTCTACCTCCTAGGCCGGCGGCCTCCCCCTTGCACCTTTATATATGGGGGCAGGGGGCACCTCTAGAAACAACAATTGATCATTGATCTCTTAGCTGTGTGCGGTGCCCCCCTCCACCATATTACACCTCGATAATATCGTAGCGGTGCTTAGGCGAAGCCCTGCGTCGGTAGAACATCATCATTGTCACCACGCCGTCATGCTGACGAAACTCTCCCTCAACACTCGGCTGGATCGGAGTTCGAAGGACGTCATCGAGCTGAACGTGTGCTAAACTCGAAGGTGTCGTACGTTTGGTACTTGATCGGTCGGATCATGAAGACGTACGACTACATCAACCGCGTTGTGTTAACGCTTCCGCTTTCGGTCTACGAGGGTACGTGGACAACACTCTCCCCTCTCGTTGCTATGCATCACCATGATCTTGCGTGTGCGTAGGAATTTTTTTGAAATTATTACGTTCCCCAACAGTGGTGAGACAAGTTAACAAGGATTATCAAAGTCCATTGATGGAGGCATACGTCGAGGAAGTGAGGAGATTAGAGGAGCGCTTTGACGGATTGCAAACAGAGCACATACCCCATGAGTAAAACAGCATCGCTGATCATCTGTCAAAGTGTGCTGCGTAGAAGCTTCCTGTGGAACCAGGGACTTTTGTTCTCCATCTCACTTAGCCCTCCGTATCCCCAGCAACAATGACCCAGAAGAGGAGAAAGTTGGACTATGGTAAGCCTCTCCCGGTAGAGCCGTCCGCTCCCAGCAGAGACCCTGCCGAAAACAACTCCTCCTAGCCTGCCGGACCACCCCCTCCAGCTGGGTCCACGAACCACGCGAACGAGGCTGGTGCTCCCACAGCAGAGGAGGTGCCGCTAGTCCTTGGTGCCAACCCCAGGCTCCAACTTTTGCAAGGCACATTGTCCACTTCCTCCAAACCGGAAAGCTTCCCGGCGACCAAGATGAAGCTGAGAAAGTAGCCCGGAGGGCCAGTATGTACCAGTTTGTCGCTGACACTCTGTACAGAAGGAGGCCAACAGTGTGAAATTGAAGTGTGTTTGCCGGGAAGAAGGAATGGAACTGCTGGCTAAGATTCACAGAGGAATGTGCGGCTCCCACATTGGATCAAGGGCATTAGTTGGGAAAACATTCCGGCAAGGATTCTATTGGCCCACAGCCCTCCAAGATGCGGTCGAGCTAGTCACGACATGTGAAGCTTGCCAGTTCCATTCCAAGAAAACACACCTGCCTGCCCAAGCTCTTCAAACAATCCCTCTATCATGGCCATTTTTGGTCTGGGGGCTCGATATCCTCGGCCCCTTTCCCTGAGCAATCGGGGGCTTTGAATTCTTGTTCGTTGCCATCGACAAGTTTACAAAGTGGCCGGAAGTGACTGCCGTGAGAAAGGTGACTGCATAGTCAGCTATCAAGTTCTTGAAAGAATTGGTGTCTCGTTTTGGAGTTCCGGCAAGGATCATCACCGACAACAGCACCCATTTCACGAGCCACACCTTCATGCAATATGTTCATGCCCTCGGATGCAAGATCTCATTCGGCTCTGTGGCACACCCACGGAGAAATGGACAAGCTGAGAGGGCGAACGCTGAAGTGTTGCGTGGACTCAAGACAAGAAATTTTGATACGCTGCATAAGCACGGAGGCGGTGGATCGAGGAGCTGCTGGTAGTTCTCTGGTCCCTCAGAACGACACCAAACTGAGCTACCGGGTAGACTCCCTTCTCCCTGGTCTACGGGGAAGAAGCAGTTATCCCCACGGAACTCATTTACGGGTCGCCTCGAGTGCTTGCCTACGATGAAGTAGCACAAGATCAACACCACCGTGACGACGCTGTGCTACTCGAGGAGAACCGTCTCCGGGCTGCTACGCGTGCTACACACTACCAGCAAGCCCTGCGTCGCTATCATAGCCGCGGGGTTGATGCCCGGTGTTTTGAGGAAGGTGTCCTTGTCTTTAGGCGCGTTCAGTCCACCAAGGGTACACACAAGTTGTCACCGAAGTGGGAAGGCCCTTACCGGGTAGTACCAGTTACCAAACCTGGCGCAGTCCGTCTGGAGACCGGAGATGGCACTCGGTTGCAAAACTCATGGAATATTGAGCATCTCTGCAAGTTCTACCCATAAGGCGCAGCTGTCAGGCCCTGCCCGACAGCCACCCTTTTGTACAGGCCTTGCCTCAGCTGCATGTAACCCCTTGTGCAAAGCCGGGGCAATGACCCCGTGCAAGAGAAAATAAAGAAGCGCTATGGGGGGCCCCCAACCAAGATTGCATGCATGCATGAGCATTCCAAAGATCAATGCATAATCATTTCATGAGCATTTGCATATGCATATAGATAGGATCGCATCTTCATTCATTCTCATCTACATGGAGTTGCAGGTTCCTGCCGTGAACTTGGATTCGACAAGAAGTTGAGAAGATTGCTCGGCACAACAATCCTCGGCAAGCCAAGCAGATAAGTTCTACCTCCTGCCCGTTAGTGTTCTGTCAACTATAACTTGTGCATTAGAAAACCTCGCCACCCCTTTTTAAGACTTAGGTGCTCCCGTCCATGACTCGAGCATCGCTTCGGTCAGGATGGTCGCAGTGACCTTTGGTAAAGAGGAGTTGGCGGGGGGCTGGTCCCTCTATCTGACCCCGGCAGACGTGCTCTCTGGTTGACAAGAAGGGTACCGACAGGATAGCCTGCCGGGGAAAAACTCGTTCATTTATACGAAAGACGCATATCACCTCTGCATGGACATACACATGCACGGGTTCCCGGCAAGGCTCATATTTTTCATTAATATGCAGATACAAGTACAAGCACTACAAAACACAAAAATGGACACAAGAGATGACATTATTGGAATTAAAATTTGGCAAGTGCCGGCAGGTTTAAGATTGAAAAAAGATAGGTGCCCCGTAATGCCTTTTCCCCTGTCCATCTCCTACAGGAAGAGGTCGAAGAGGCCGGAGGCGGCCACAACTGGGATTCGGCGCCTCCCCAGGATCAAGAAGACGCCGCTCCCCAGCAAGGAGGAATAAATCGGAGGGCAGGCGTGGATGGTAACGCTGCCGAAGGACCAGATGGGGGGCACGGAGTGACCGGCAAACACGACTCGTCGGAACGGTCGTCCCCGGCCCGTTCTTGACGCATCGTGGGTTGCTGCTGCCGTCCGCATCACTACCACCCGAAGACCTCGGCACGACCGTCGAGCCGGGCACCATGCTCTCTAGGTCCTCCCATAGAGAGCATGGTCGTCCCCAGGATCCCTGACGTTAGAAGCCACCACATGTCCTGAAGACGTATGAGAAAGCAGGGAGCCTTCCTGCACGCCAAGAGAACAACACCCAGGAGGAGCCAGATTCGCCCCTATTAGCGACAAATCTCTCCTATGACTCCTACCCAAGGCTGCAAGGGGAAGAAGAATGGGGAGCGATCGACTACCACCCGCCATGCCCGCCTCGAGCCGCGACATGGTGTCGTTCGCGTCCCCTCCCACTGAAGTCAAGGCCACGGGTGGCCCGGCGGCAAACGCGCCGGGGTTGCCACCCCCGGCGCTGTCGCCGTGCCGCATGAGTCCCCCTTTCAGATCAAGAGAAGGCTTCAAAATGGAGCCGGGGGGCTGGCACCAAGCCCTCTTCCCTAGCATGACCGGCAAGAACAGAGGATAAGGAGAGGAGGAGTGCAAGGATGAACGACTCCGCCCTCCTTCGCCCTTCCCTTTTATAGGCGGGGCGAGGAGGGCAGCTGCTCCATCTACGGGCGGCCACCGTCCTCTTTCGCCAATCCGAGACGACCGGACCCTCACCATGATGCTCTCCCGCGCCACGCGCCTCCGTTACCTACCCCACGCGATGCATGCAGCATACGTGGCCGGGGATAAGAGCGTGGTGGGAAGAGTGAATTGGCCATTTCTACCCCGTGCGTTAAAGTCATTCACGGGCCATTACTGGAGCGACCCCACCACTATTGGCTTTACACGACGAGCGGATAAACCGGAAACTGGCCCGGAATCAAGGCTAATGAAAAAGTGAAGAAGACCTCAAGAGACCAGTTTCTTCAGCAACCCTCGCATGTGCACTTATTAGTCCCTACCTGGACGATGCTTGGCAGCGCGTTTGTAGCAGGCCCGGGGGCTTCTGTCGGTGCAACAAACCCTGGGTCTATTTCCTAGACTGTGCACAGGCACGAGGGCAAGATTGAAGCACCAACCCAAGTCAGAGTACAAGGACCCAAGAGATTCGAGGGACCAACGCGCAGATCAGAGAGGCCAAGAAGGAACCAAGGAAGCGGGATATCGTCAAGGGAGAAGCCTCCCTTGTCGGGCAGGCGAGCCCGGCAAGGGGCGAGGCCACCTCCAGTAGCAGACAAGCTAGACACCCCGACAGGGCTTGCCGGGGCTCACGGAGGCAGAACCACCTCACCAACCATTCCACCATGACCCACGTCGTCGATCAGTGTGGTGTCAAGCCGCAAAGTGATTAAGTGGCAGCCATTCGCCACATGGCAGTCATTTCCTACAGGAGAAACCAACAGATGACACTCGTCCTGCGACGTGTCAAGAGAACAGGAGCGGAGCTGGCAAGATAGCCTAGCAAGCCTTGCCGGGCAACCAACGATGTGACGTTAAGCAGTGCATTTAATGCGCCCTATCGGCCCGCAAGTTAGGTATGATAGTACTGTTTGCTATCTTATCAGTGCGTAATGACTACTTTGCCACTTTGGCTACCCCTTGATCTATAAAAGGAGGCACATGGCAACCGTAGAAAGGGTTAGAAGATTGGATAACTCACACCCACATACGCGCGTAGTCGCGACTGCCCCAAGGCAACCCCTGCCGGGCAAGTGTACTATGCTCGCCACCACCTTTCCCACCATCAATCCACCAAAGCAGGAGTAGGGTTTTACGCCTCATGGCGGCCCGAACCTGGGTAAATTGCTTGTGTGATCTCTGCCGTGCTGCCCCACGCTCGTCTGCTCTTTGCAAAATGTGTCGCCCCCCTGAAGAACCAGCAAGGGACCTCCTGGTCCCGTAGGTGGCCGTGGTTTCCCGCGACACATGGATCTCTTTGGCCCTACTCATTATGCCACTCTAACAAATGCAGCATCTCTATATGGCTTTGCTATTGTTGATGACTATTCTCGTTACACCTGGGTGCATATCATCACTTACAAAACTGAAGTGCAAGAAGTCTTAAGACGATTTCCCTCAAGGGCCTCGACGAATTTTGGTGTGAAGATCAAGCCCATTAGGAGTGAAAATGGGACCGAGTTCAAGAATACTGGTCTTGATGACTATCTTGATGAACTTGGTATTAATCACGAGTTATCTGCTCCTTATACTCCTCAGCAGAATGGCGTCGTGGAGCGCAAGAACAGGTCTCTTGTTGAGATGGCTCACACTATACTTGATGAATACAAGACACCTCCTCGCTTCTGGCCTGGGGCTATTGATACTGCATGCCACGTCATCAATAGGGTATATCTTCACAAATTCTTCAAGACCTCATATGAAATCCTCACCGACAAGAAGCCCAATGTGAGTTATTTCAAAGTCTTCGGTGCTAAATGCTGGATTAGAGATCCTCATCACAATTCTAAATTTGCACCGAAAGCACATGAAGGTTTTATGCTTGGTTACGGAAAGGACTCGCACACCTACAGAGTCTTCAACACCTTTCACCACAAGGTTGTTGAAACTGTAGATGTGCGGTTCGATGAAACTAATGGCTCGCAAACAGAGCACCTACCTCCTGTGCTAGATGAAATGTCACCTGAGGAATCCATTAAGTTCAAGGCTACTAAGGATGTCATTCCTACCGAAGAATCTGCTGAAGAAGTCATTCCAGAACGTGAAGAAAATCATGCTGGTGCACCTGAAGAAAATGGCTCTGAAGAAAATGTTGAGCCCACTCAACGTCGCACTACTAGGAAAAGGCCTGCTCGTGGCGCACCTGTTTTGGCTACTAATGGCGCACTACAGATGCGCCACTAGCATCACGCCATTAGAATTTTTTACTAATGGCGCACCAGGGAGTGCGCCATTAGTATATCCCACGGTGCGCCATTACTATCTGACTTAGTAATGGCCCACCACATAGAAGTGCGCCATTACTAACAATTTTTTTTTCAAACTTTTTTAAAAAAAATTCACAATTTTTTTTCATTTTTTCTTAATCTCGGGTCACTATGGCTTAATGTCAAGCCCATATGCTTAATCTCAAGTCAAAACACACTCCGTGGTCAAACTTCCCGGAAGGCCACCCATCCTCACACTACTCCAGCCCGAGCACGCTTAACTTCGCAGTTCTATCCAACCCCAGCACCAGCTCACTTTACAGGCACTTGTTGATATATCTATCATATCAATCCTATTAAACCTTGTTGATGTCTAGGAGTTTGTTCATGTTCATGAGTGTGATGAAATTTTGAAAAAACATTTCAAACTTCCCGGTCATATTACGTATCATATTTTGAAAAAAAATTCAATTTTTTTTTGAAACCAATTTTTTTCTGTTACTAGTGGTGCACCTAGCAAATGGTGCGCCACTAGTAAGTTTGAATATTTTTTCATTCCCCCCCCTAGATCTTAAAACCCCCTATCTTTCGTTCGGTTAGGTTTTTGGGGATTTTGAGGATGTTGAACGTTCTGTTAGGTTTTTGAGTAGATGATTTTTCATATCAAAAACTTTTTAATCCAAGTTCGTATGCAAAAGTTATGCCCATTTTACAAATTCCAGAGAGATTTTGCAAATAAAGTCGAAATTCATATTTGTAAATTTTCCCAACAACTAGACCACATATCACATGGGAAA
>NC_057805.1:357032118-357042690 GCF_018294505.1 Triticum aestivum
TGGCGTAACTAGTAATGGCGCACCACACCCACGGTGCGCCATTACTAACTTTGAAAAAAATAGTAATGGCGCACCGTGGGTGTGGTGCGCCATTACTAGTTTAATTAGTAATGGCGCACTGTCCCCTCGGTGCGCCATTACTAGTTTTGAAAAAAAAAATTGTTAGTAGTGGCGCACCAAGGGTGTGGTGCGCCATTACTAGTTAAACTAGTAATGGCGCACTATCCCCTGGTGCGCCATTATTAGTTTTGAAAAAAAATAAAAAAATTTGTTAGTAGTGGCGCACCGTGGATGTGGTGCGCCATTAGTATTTGGACACTAATGGCGTACCAACACATGGTGCGCCATTAGTATATAGCAGTGGCGCACCACATGTGTGGTGCGCCATTAGTGTCCATATTTTCTATAGCCCTTTTCCTAGTAGTGTCGTCAACCCGCTCATCCTCACGTTGCAAATGAAGTGCAGATCGGGAAAATCATCAACGACATCAACGCACTAGGTCCTCTCACACGCTCAAAAGCTTCACATTTGTCTAACTTTTGTGGGCACTTTGCTTTTGTCTCTATCACAGAGCCCACCAAAGTTGATGAGGCATTTCTGGAGCCTGAGTGGATTCAAGCGATGCAAGAGGAATTACATCAATTTGAGCTCAACAATGTCTGGGAACTTGTCAAGCGACCAGACCCACGCAAGCACAATATAATCGGTACCAAATGGATCTACCGCAACAAGCAAGATGAAAATGGCCTTGTGGTGAGGAATAAGGCTCGTCTTGTAGCTCAAGGCTACACATAGGTCGATGAAACTTTTGCATCTGTTGCTAGACTTGAGGCTATTCGCATATTGCTTGCTTATGCTAACCATCATAATATCATCTTATATCAAATGGATGTGAAAAGTGCATTCCTCAATGGTAAGCTTGAGGAAGAAGTATATGTTGCTCAACCCCCAGGTTTTGAAGATCCTAAGCATCCTGACAAAGTCTTCAGACTCAGTAAGTCCCTCTATGGCCTCAAACAGGCCCCTAGGGCGTGGTATGATACTTTGAAGGAATTCCTCATGAAGAAAGGCTTCAAACCCGGTTCACTTGACCCAACTCTTTTCACCAAAACCTATGATGATGAATTATTCGTGTGCTAAATATATGTTGGTATATTATCTTTGGCTGTACTAACCAACATTACAGTGACGAATTTGCCTATATGATGAGTAAGGAATATCAAATGTGTATGATGGGAGAATTGAAATTCTTCTTAGGTCTTCAAATTCGTCAACAGCGCAATGACATCTTCATATCTCAGGAGAAATACCTCAAGGATGTGTTGAGGAAATTCGGCATGCAAGATTGCAAAGGCGTCAAAATCCCTATGCCCACAAATGGCCATCTATGCACTGTTGAAAATGGTATAGACTTTGATCAAAAGGTATACTTCTCCATGATTGGCTCTTTATTGTATCTATGTGCATCTAGGCCAGCTATTATGCTTAGTGTTTGCATGTGTGCCCGTTTTCAGGCTCACCGAAGGAATCACACCATAAGGCTGTGAAGCATAATCTTCGATATCTAGCTCACACTCCAACACTTGGATTATGGTATCCCAAGGGCTCGGCTTTTGATCTCAATGGATATTCTGACTCTGACTATGCTGGTGATCGAGTGGATCGCAAGTCAACATCAGGCACGTGCCATTTCCTCGGACGATCCTTAGTATGTTGGTCCTCGAAGAAGCAGAACTGCGTATCACTCTCTACTGCCGAAGCTGAGTACATTGCTGCTGGTTCGTGCTGTGCTCAATTGCTATGGATGAAGCAAACCCTCAAGGACTACGACATCAAAGTGAAGAATGTGCCACTCTACTGTGACAATGAGAGTGCCATCAAAATTGCTCATAACCCAGTTCAACACTCGAAGACAAAGCACATCCAGATTCATCATCATTTTCTTCGAGATCATGTGTTTAAGGGCGACATCTCTATCGAGCACGTGAAGACTGAAGAACAACTAGCAGATATCTTCACAAACCCCTTGGATGAGAAGAGATTTAGCAAGTTGCGGTGTGAGCTAAATATCTTAGAATCTTCGAATGTTCTTTGAAAAGGACACACATCCTAACACTTATGCAAAATTTATGACTTAGATGTGCAACACACGAAGTAACTTTTTCTTCAACCAATGAAGACTAACCCTCTAAGTGTGAAGAAATTAATGATGAATTTGATTCTCAGAGCCCTACGACAATTGTACGCGGCATCTGAAATCATCATTCTTATACGGTGGGTCACACCACCAACCAAAGTTGAAATTCTTCAATTTGAGTTTTTCTTCATTTTGCAAATTCCTCAATTTTCAAATTCTTCATCTTTGCAAAGTCTTCACTCTTTCCGTCTGTGTTCTTCATTGACTATATATATATATATATAATATATATATATATATATATTTGAGTTTTCATGTCCTCTACAACATTCACTTATTGATATTTCTTCAAGTTGGTTTTTCTGCTAAGTGAATGTGATCGGACCCGTTCCCCCTCTATGCTAAACTCAACCTAGACTGTTCACAAATTCTTCATATGCGTTCTGTTCGAAACCTGTTCAAAATCTTTACTGTGTCCTTGTAGCTGAAGAATTTGCGAACGAAACATTAAAATTTTCATATCTAAATTTTCGACTTTTGCCGCTCAAACCGTTCCACATCCCACGATAGGATTAATCTATTCACCCACGATCTAACATGATCTCCACTTTTCAGTACTTGGGTGACACATGTCGCTGGGATGGGAAGGGTCAGGGGAACGTTCGTCCAATTTCTTTGGACGAGCGGTTTTTCACCTCGGCTATAAATACCCCACGCCCTCCTCAGACCTCATTTACTCCGCTCGATCTCACTCCCCTCGCTCGAGCTCTCTGACCTAGCGCCGCCGCTACCTTCCATCATCGCTGGTGAGGAAGAGCTTTACTGCCTCGACCTCGTAGCCGTCGTACTCGCGCCGGCCGCGGAAATCTTCACTCCGCCACCGCCATGGCTGTCTTCCACCGCCAAGTTAGGGCATGGAAGATCTGAACGGACGAACTTCTCCACTTCAACTCCCAGTTCGTCGTGTTCTTCATCAAGGGTAAATAAAAACTGTTTTTACTGCCCTTGTCGACTCTAATGATTCCCACAAAATCTTCAAAACGTGTTTATTCTTCAACTTCCATACTCTTAAACACCAAGTTGCATCTGTTCTTGATCTGTTTTTCTAAGCTACGTTTCTCCTCAAGATTCCTCAATTGTGCGGATTTTTCAAATCTATACAACTCTGGAACCTATGTCAAGAACGCTTAGTGAAATTCCTCAAACTTGATTCTTTCTGAAAAATTTCTGAGAACGCATATGACCTCTCCAAATTCTTCGCACCTATACTCTATTCACAGGTACACATGTCCGCTACTGAATCACTAGGTTCTCATCAACTTAACTCATTTGCAGCATTCCTTGAAGAAAAGTTGCATACCTCCTCAGAAACTTCAATTGTTCAAAATCCTCAAGTGAAGAAAATGACTGATGGTAAAAGACCTCAGAAAGGAGGAAAGAGGCCAGAAACAAATACTGCTTTTGAAATCCCTCAAGACATATATGATGAATATTGTACTCCTGATGAAGCCACTCATGGCAAGGAGAACAAAAATCAGCGCAAGGTGCACATTCAGCGGATTGATAGAAGATGGGCAAGAGAATGGAGGGAGTATTGATATGTGACTCCTAAGTACATGAAGAAATTCGCTGTACACCCTCCACGCCCAAGACCTCCATTGGCTCCAGGCCAAGAATTTGATCCCACTAGCACTAGAAGAGGTGAGGAATTTCCCAAGGAATGGGCCAAGAGCCAAGCTAAATTGGCCAAAATGGCAATATAAGTAGTGAAGAAATTTAATGAAGATTCTGCTGCTGTTGCTACTGAGGCCTCTGCTAGCAAGCCTAAGAAGGCTATGCCCAAGAAACCAACTGTGAAGCCGAGTTCCTCAGCTGCTATGCCCTCATAGCCAAGCTCTTCAATGCCCTCACAGCCAAGCTCTTCAAAGCCCTCAAGGCCTATTCCTCAAGCAACATCTTCCAAAGCATCTCCAACTCCATCAGTTGCAAAATCCTTCGCTGCTGCTGCAAAGTCCTCAACACCCATGCATCTTGCCACGTGCCAAAGGATTACATGAATCTCTATTGCTTCAAGAGCTTCTGCAAGTTCCTCAGCTCCACCTCAGTCCTCAACAGCCCCAACCTTGCTGAAGAAAAAGGCAGCTGCTGGACGCGGCTCAAGGCCAAATCCTCACAAGAAGCAGGTTGCCTTTCAAGTTCCGTCAAGTGACGACGAGGCTGATGATGAAGAACTCGCCGAGATCATCAGAGACAGGCAACAAAGGACTGCTAGAGCCAAAGGCAGTGAAGTGCCTCTCTTACTAGATCCGAAGAAGATCCTTGATTTCATTGATCTATGGCACAAGGACCATGACACTCCTCTGCCTGAATTAAACCTCACATCTGGCCAAAGTCATATGTTGACGGCCTTCATAAATGAAGAAAAATGGAAATTTGAGAAGGCCAAGCAAGTGAAGAAAGCTCAGTACAGAAAGGAGCATTTTCTGAAGAAGAATGTTGTAAACATGTCTCCTGAAGAACTTGTGAGTTTGCAATCTGAGATCGAAGCTCCCAGTGATGAATTTTACACTTATCGAGCAGATTGGCTAGGTGCCAAAGTCAGATTCATCAGAATCGCGAAGGGATTCAAACCAAATGTTGCAGCTTCATCGCAACAAGAAATTCCTCAGGCTAAGGCATCTGCTCAGCCTACTGAAGAGAATGCCAGCACTGCTGATGAAAATCATACTGCTGAAGAATCTGAAAGTTGCTGAAGAATCTGAAAGTACCAGGGCTTCTGAGGAATCTGAAAGTACCAGGGTTGCTGAAGAAATTCCAGCTCCTAAAGAAACTGCCAGGGCAACCTCCACTGTTGCGCCTGAAGAACAAACCAGGCCAGTTGAAGCATCTGCTACTGTGGCTAAGGAAACTGAACAAGTCAGGGCAACTGCATCAGTTGTGCCTGAAGAACCAATTTCATGTGCTCCTCCTGCAAAGTCATCACAGATGAAAAATATAAACCTTCCTTCTGTATCAGAAGCGAAGAAGACCAAAGCTGCGGAGAAGGCAGCAGTGAAGAAAAGGAAAGCATCTGCTGTCGTGGATCTAAGACTGACGGTAGAATGGGGGTAGGTATGAGGAGGCAAGATCCTAGCTATGGCGAAGTTGTACACATGAGTTTTACGAGTTCAGGCCCTTCGCGGAGGAAGCAATAGCCCTACGTCTCGGTGCCCGAAGGCGGTCGACTGGATTATGTGTGTGTGTTACAGGGGGTGCGAACCCTTGTGCCAGCGGAGGGGGTGGCTTATATAGAGTACGCCAGGACCCCAGCTAGCCCACGTTACCAAGGGTTCAATGTACATTAAGACGGGGCGTTACTGATAACGCCAATAGTAAAGTTACATTAATGACCATTAAGTCTGCAGAGTAAACGTCCGGCCGTTGCTGTTCAGAGTGACCTTAGATCTTCTAGCCGTCGAGTGCATCTTGTTACGCTCGAGTGAGTACTTTGGTCGAATGATCTTGTGTCTGCCGAGTGGAGCGTCTCTGGTCGAGTGGATGATGATATCTCTTGAATGCTTCTGACTTTAAGGTAATGTCCTTGGGAAGGGCATCTTGGTCAGGCCAATGACCCTACCCCAGGTACATGTCATCGTCATTAGCCCCCGAATGGTTCAGGGTTCGAGTAGAAAAAAGGAGTTGAAGTTGGTTCCGACTCGGTTTTATGCTGCGGAAGCGTCCTCCTTGGACTGATGAACCATGTGACAACTTTGACTTCATTTTCAGTCGCCTTGATCCATTCTAAAATAACCGAGTGAACTTTGCTGATATGCTCCAAGTGCTGATATGGTATAAAATCTTCCGTCTGACAGGTTGATCTGCTGCTCGCGGATCTTGCGGGATTCAAATTTCGGAAAGCGCGCTAGGCGGAGGAAGCCGTAGTAATCAGTATGGATTAGGCAGGGATGCCTCGATCTCTGCGCCACCTTTTTTGCCACGCGTCACGCGCGCGACTGTTGCGGGATTTGACAGGATTGTTTGGGCCCACGGGTTAGTCACTCGGAAATGACCTCATATAAGGCGCTGGATTGGGGTTTTCTGCACAGTGCGTTCTCATTCTTCCCCTTCCTCCTCGGTTTTCTCCACCGCTCCAGCCTCTGCTCTTGGCGCCGCCGCCTTGCTCGAGTTCTGCTCGCTGCAATGGGGAAGGAGAGGACGACGGCGGCTTTGGAGCGCGCGAAGAAGGCGACGGCAAAGGCGAAGGGGACGAAGACCAGCTGAGGCGGATCTTTGTCGAGATCTGGCCTGCCGCACGGCTAGATTCAAGGCGACTGGATCCGGTCGGCGATCCGTCAGGACGACATCGACGATCTGGTCGAGGGGGGACTGATCCCCCACAAATCAGCGCGGCTCCTGGAGGACGAGACCGAGCCGCGGCCACTGGAGGGTGAGTACGTTCTTCTCGCTACTCACGTCGACCGCGGGTTTTCTTTGCCTCCCAATCATTTCTTCTGAGGTTTCTTGAACTTCTTTGGAGCACAACTTCATCACTTTTCCCCCAACACCATCGTGTACCTTGCTGCCTTCGTGTCCATGTGCGAGAATTTCCTGGGTTGTCGACCACACTGGGGTCTCTTCAAGCACATTTTCACGTGCCGTTCTCAGTCGGTCAAGAAGGCCAATCTGAGTGACGAGAGGGCGCACGTGATCCAGATGTGTGGGGGGTCTTGGTATCCAAATGAGAGGTAAAAGAACTTTCCCAACCATGATCCTCCCCGAGTCAGTCAGAGGGTGGCAGTCGACCTGGTTCTACTGCAAAGACCAGCCGACTCCAGGCCAGTCGACTGGACTTCCCCCCTTTTCCATGGCTCGAGTCGAGAAGCCCTCTGCCTTGAAAGTGACCCCGGAGGAGAAAGCAGAGGTGAAGGTGCTGGTCGAGCGAGTTGTCCAGCTCGTTCGTGACGGTGTGACCGGTATGGATCTGTTGGAGGTCTTCCTCAGACGACGCATTCAGCCGCATCAAGCTTGTGACCATCTGATGTGGATGTATTCGGGCCTTGATGATACCACTCGGATCCACCCAGAGAAAGTTGACGAGGAGACGGTGGAGCAGTGGCTGAGGGGTATCACTGGCAACAAAGATAACCCCAGGGGGTCCAGGAGGGTCCCTCCACTCGACAACTCGTACGAACCAGAAAAGGTCCAGCTCTAAATTGCCGAGTGTTTTCTTGATTTGTTATGTAACTTCTTGTTGTAAACTGACTGATTTTTGTTTCGTTTGTTGTCTTTCAGGTCCTGATTGAGATGTAATCGATGCCCAACGGAGAGCAGGAGCAGGATCCGGAAGGGGAGGTGAGTGGAGGCGAGAGCGGCGAGTGGCAATCTGATGGAGGAGAAGACGATGAAAGCGACGACTCTGATGACGACGATGAAGTTGATTCACCCCCTCGCACCGAAGGCGATCCAAACAGAGTCACGACCCGGTAAGCATCCGTTGCAAGGCGACTGCGCAGACCGGGCAGTCGTCAAAGCGTCCTCGGAGGTCTTCTCCAGCTCCGACTGAGAAGGCCCCAAAGCAACCAAAAGCTACACCGTCAAAACCACGGAAGGCTTTGCCCAAGATCAAAGTGGCCATTCCCATTGCTTCCGGGTAATAGTTAGGCTTGATTTCTAGGTTTGGTATGAATTTGAACTTTGGTCGACTCATTTCAGCAGACATGACCAACTGAATCTTGAAATTTGCAGTGCTGCTACCTCTGGGACTTCTGCTTACAGGAATGAAGACGAGGAAATGGATGATGCAATCACCTCTAATCCGAGTACAACTCTCATAATCTTGTGTTTATTTTCTCGACCGTTTTGTTGGCCGACTGAATATGGTGATTGATCCTTTTCACAGCTCCTCCCAATGTCATTGACCTTTCGGATGACGACGAGGATGTGCCGCTGACACCCAGGAGAAGAGGAAACAGGAAGACGTCAACCGACAAGGCGCCTCAGTCGATGCCGGTGACGGAACCGGTGATCCAGGAAGCCGGCAATGCCAATCGGACTGCTGTGACTTTCGCCGTACCGTTGTCGAGTGCTCAGCCTTTAGCGTCGACTGCAGACTCCAGCCGATCCATCTTCACTCTTTGCTGCACATCACGTCCCAGATGACCAAGTGGGTGCTGCCAAGGAGGCTATACGCCAAGCTGGCATCATGATGGAGCGGATGAAGGTGGTCCGAGAGGCCAGCCAAGCTGCTTACGATGCCAGCTCAGCACTTCAGAGCAATGTCCAGGTTAGTTGATCACCAACTGACCCTTTAGCTTGTCGCTTGTTCTGTTAGGATATGCTACCTGAAAACTTTCCTTGAGGAATCTTTCCATCGGTCTGTGTTTTGCATTTGTACACCCACTGGGTGTTTTGACATGTCACTGAGTAAACTTGCATTTTGAGCCGACTATGTTGTTGTCGATTGAATCTTTGAACCAGTGGGGGCACGCTAAGTGCACCCACTGGGTGTAGTCCCCAAGACCATGGTTGACTGCGGGCAGTCGATTGTGGTCTGAGAATCGAAATCTTTCTCACTCGGCCTGGACGGACCATGTCGAGTGGAACCTGAACCAGTGGGGGCACGCTAAGTGCACCCACTGGGTGTAGTCCCCGAGACCATGGTCGACTGCGGGCAGTCGACTACGGTCTGAGATCAACCTCTTTCTCATTTTCATCATTTTTTACACACTCGGCTTGGATAGACTATGTCGAGTGGAAACTGGACCAGTGGGGGCAAGCTAAGTGCACCCACTGGGTCTAGTCCCCGAGACTACTGTTGGATGTTTGGTTCGGCAGTAGTCTTAGAATTTGTTGACTTTACCACCTTATCTCTCCGAAGTAACCAATCTTTTCATCTGTCGACTGAATGTCCTTTGATTACAGAAATCCTGCGAACTTGGGGCTTGTTCTGCTTACCTAGAGTAGAAAGGGATTCAGCTCAATATCGATCTGGAGCTAGCCAAGACAAACTTGCAGAAGGCCAAGGATGAAGCTGTTGGTACAAAAAAATTGTCGACTGACTTGTTCCTCAACCGGGTGTTATTTTGTTTTCCTGAACCGAGCGTTATTTCTTTGAGAAACAATGAACCAGGCTCGGGCATAGAAGGATCTAGATCTTGCAGCCGCGCAGAAAGCAGCCGAGGAGAAAACTGCACTCGCCGACCAGAAGCTGGCTTCAGTTGGCAAACTGGAGGAAGAGAACGCCAAGCTGAAGACTGCCCTGGATGAAGCCAACAAGGAGGCGACTCGCCTGAAGAAGTTCAAGAGAGCTCTAACCGACAAGATGGAAGACATCGCCCACAAGAGAGATGACTTGGAAAATTATCTGGGAAACTTGCCAAGAAGCTGTTCGGCATGCTTGAAGGTGGTTTCCTTAATCCGACTGACTTGTAATGTCGACTCGATATATGACTATTAACTCACTGTTGTGTTGTGTGTGCAGAATTCTGCCTGAACTTCGAGGAAGAGACTGGGCCAGTTGAAACAAGCTTGGAACCCATCCTCTCTCCTGTGAAGGACGAAGCTGCCATGAACGTGCTCCGACTGGAATCCCGTGTCACTGGTGTTGTCGATTACCTTGCTCATCTGAAGGTCGCGGTGTCGCGCATCGACACGACACTCTGGCCAAGGGCGATGCTTCAAAATGCCCTTGAGTCTCTGATGACTCGACTCAATGAGATCCCCGGTCGAGTGCAAGACGGAAGAAGTCTTCTGCCCGATGTGGTGCTGACGTGGCTCTGTCGCTTGTTCGTGTCCACTGCAAGGAAGCCCGAGAAGATAAGCTGGCGGCGATCAAGGTTGCCAATACCAAAAGGCACAACTTCCAATCCTTCATGGAAACTTTCATTGCTGCTACCACTCGGATTGCCGACGGAATTGACCTGGACGAGTTCGTCGAGCCTGCTAGCCCTCCTCCTGCAGAGTGAACAATCTTTACGTCCCACCTTAATTTGCCTCGAGATGCGAGTGATTTTGTAACCGTTAAACTCCTTCGGGCTTGCTGCCCGAGTACTTTAATCCTCGGTCCGGAACCTTAGGGTTTATCTGAACTTGGTTTATCTCCGAATATGCTTGTGTTTTTCTTTGAGTGGAACTTGTTCTTCACTCGGAATAATCTTTGTACTTGAGGTGCAGCTCTGAGGAGAAAGTCCCAGTCGACCTGCACCTCGTCGTCCTTGCGGATAGGGATGGAGCGCACATTATACTTGTGGCGCAGCTCCGAAGAGAAGGTTGCAGTCGACCTGCACCTCGTCGTCCTTGCGGATAGGGATGGAGTGCACATTATACTTGTGGCGCAGCTCCGAAGAGAAGGTTGCAGTCGACCTGCACCTCGTCGTCCTTGCGGATAGGGATGGAGCACACATTATACTTGTGGCGCAGCTCCGAAGAGAAGGTTGCAGTTGACCTGCACCTCGTC
>NC_057805.1:357043583-357071326 GCF_018294505.1 Triticum aestivum
CTCACCACTCGGTAGGATTTTTTAAACTTAGGCGAGTACTGGACTGCAGCTAAGCCCCCGAGTGAGAGGCTTGCTCACTACTCGGTAGGATTTTTTAAACTCAGGCGAGTACTGGAGTGCAGCTAAGCCCCCGAGTGAGAGGCTTGCTCACCACTCGGTAGGATTTTTAAACTTAGGCGAAACGGATTCGCAGCTAAGCCTCCGAGTGAGAGGCTTGCTCACCACTCGGTAGGATTTTTTAAACTTAGGCGAAACGAATCCGCAGCTAAGCCTCTGAGTGAGAGGCTTGCTCACCACTAGGTAGGATTTTTTAAACTTAGGCGAAACGGATTCGCAGCTAAGCCACCCACTGGGGGATTTAGAGAATAGAAAAGGAACAACAATCATTTATGAGAGTGTAAAAACTGTGTCTTTAATAATCAAACTAGAAGGTATTTCTTATTACATCTCATCAGTCTGAAAGCTTAAGTGTACAAGGGGCGGAGCAGCTATGCATTCCAAGCGCGTGGCTCTTCTTTCTTGTGCTCGACATTGTAAAGATGATACCCTCTGTTGTGGAGCACTCTGGTGACAATGAAGGGGGCTTCCCAAGCAGGAGCGAGCTAGTGAGGTTTCTGCTGATCCACTCGAAGAACCAAGTCTCCCTCTTGAAATGCTCGACCTCTCACATTTCTGGCGTGGAATCGATGCAGGTCTTGCTGATAAATGGTCGACCGGATCAGAGCCATCTCTCTTTCTTATTCTAGGAGATCAACTGCGTCTTGCCGAGCCTGTTCCGCTTCATCTTCCGAGTAGAGTTCGACTCGGGGTGCATTGTGAAGTAAGTCACTCCGAAGTACAGCTTCTGCTCCATAGACCAAGAAGAATGGACTTAGACCAGTCGACTGATTAGGAGTTGTCCTCAATCCCCAAAGCACTGATGGAAGTTCATCGACCCAGGCACCTGCTGCATGCTTGAGATCGCGCATCAATCGGGGTTTCAATCCTTTGAAAATCAACCTGTTTGCTCTTTCAGCTTGTCCATTCGATTGGGGATGAGCGACTGAAGCATAGTCGACTCGAGTGCCTTGGGAAGCGCAGAAGGCCCTGAACTCGTCAGAATCGAAGTTCGACCCATTGTCACTGATGATGCTGTGCGGAACACCATATCTGAATGTTAACTCTCTGATGAAGCTGACGACAGTACTGGCTTCAAGATTTTTGATAGGCTTGGCTTCAATCCATTTAGTAAACTTGTCGACTGCTACGAGCACATGAGTGAAACCGCTCCTACCAGTCCTTAGAGGCCCAACCATATCCAATCCCCAAACAGCAAAGGGCCAGACGAGTGGAATGGTCTTCAGGGCTGATGCAGGCTTGTGAGACATGTTGGAGTAAAACTGGCAACCTTCACATTTGTCGACTATTTCTTTCGCCATTTCATTTGCTCGTGGCCAATAAAATCCCGCTTAGTATGCTTTGGCCACAATGGTCCGAGAGGACGCATGGTGACCACAGGTCCCCGAATGGATGTCGTGGAGGATCACTCGACCTTCTTCCGGTGTTATGCACTTCTGGCTGACTCCAGTTACACTTCCTCTGAACAACTGTCCTCTTATCACAGTGAAGGCTTTGGATCGACGGACGATCTGCTGAGCCTCTTCTTCATCCTCCGGGAGTTCCTTCCTAAGAATATATGCAATGTATGGCACTGTCCAGTCGGGAGTGATGACCAAAGCTTCCATGACCAAGTCGACCACGACTGGGACTTCAACTTCAGTCGGATCAGTGGCACTGTTAGGCTATGGGGGCTCTTCAGTGAAAGGATCTTCCTGAACTGAAGGTGTATGAATATGCTCCAAAAACACATTGCTGGGAATGGCCTCCCTCTTGGAACCTATCTTTGCCAAATCATCGGCTGCTTGATTTTTCAGTCGGGGTATATGATGGAGCTCTAACCCCTCAAACTTCTTTTCCAACTTTCTCACTGCATTATAGTAACCAGTCATAGCCGGGCTTCTGACGTCCCACTCCTTCATCACTTGATTAACCACCAAATTCGAGTCACCGTAGACCATGAGGCGACGGACGCCGAGTGAAATGGCCATACGCAACCCATACAGGAGTGCTTCATATTCAGCTTCATTGTTGGAGGAATCAAAGTGAATCTAGAGGACAGATCTGAGCTTGTCTCCTCGGGGGATACCAGTACTACCCCAGCACCAGAACCATTCAGCATCTTGGATCCATCAAAGAACATAGTCCAATGCTCCGAGAGAATCTGAGTCGGTTGTTGCTGCTCAATCCACTCGGTGAGGAAATCTGCAATTGCTTGGGACTTGATAGCTTTCTTTGCCTCAAACATGATATCCAATGGAAGGAGTTCAATCGCCCATTTGGCCACTCGACCAGTTGCATCTCTGTTGTTCAGAATCTCGAACAATGGTGCGTCACTGACAACTGTAATGGAGTGATATGAGAAATAGTGAGCAACCTTCTTCGTGGTCATGTAAATTCCGTAAACAAGCTTCTGATAATGTGGATATCTCTGCTTGGATGGAGTCAAGACTTCAGAAACATAGTACACTGGGCACTGAACTTTATAGGCTTTTCCTTCTTCTTCCCGCTTGACCGTGAGCACCGTACTGACAACTTGTCCTGTGGCTGCAATATAAAGCAGTAAAGGCTCTTTGCTGATTGGGGCGGCAAGCACTGGCTGGGTGGAAAGCAGGGCTTTGAGCTCTGCAAACGCTGCATCAGCTTCATCAGTCCACTCGAACTTGTCAGACTTCTTCATCAGTCGGTAAGCAGGCAAGGCCTTTTCACCGAGACGAGAGATGAATCGACTCAAGGTGGCCAAACAACCAGTAAGCTTTTGGACATCATGCACACGCACAGGTCGCTTCATCCGGAGTACGGCACCAACTTTCTCTGGGTTTGCGTCGATCCCTCATTCGGAAACGAGGAAACCGCGTAACTTTCCACTGGGAACTCTGAATGTGCACTTTGATGGATTAAGCTTGATATCATACCTTCTCAGGTTGGCAAAGGTTTCAGCGAGATCAGTCAGCAGGTCGGAACCTTTACGCGACTTGACCACGATGTCATCCATATATGCTTCCACATTCCGACTGATTTGAGTGAGCAGGCACTTCTGAATCATCCTCGTGAATGTGGCACCAGCGTTCTTGAGGCCGAATGGCATGGTGACATCGCAAAAGCACCCGAATGGGGTGATAAAAGTTGTTTTAATCTCATCGGGTCCATACAGTCGGATCTGATGATACCCGGAATATGCGTCCAGAAAAGACAAACGCTCACACCCCGTAGTTGAGTCAACAATTTGGTCGATGCAGGGGAGAGGAAAATGATCTTTCGGGCAGGCCCGATTGATATGCTGGAAGTCAATGCACATGCGCAGTGAGTCGTCCTTCTTGGGGACCATGACAACATTGGCGAGCCACTCGGAGTGGTAAATCTCTCGGATGAACTCAGCTGCCAGGAACCGAGCCACTTCCTCACCAATTACTTTTCTCTTCTGTACGGAGGACCGTCGAAGATGTTCCCTGACTGGTTTTACTTTCGGGTCGACTCACAAACGATGCTCAGCCAGTCCCCTGGGTACACCCGGCATGTCAGAAGGTTTCCATGCAAAGATGTCCCAGTTCTCACAGAGGAACTGGATGAGCGCTTCTTCCTATTTGTCGTCAAGTGATGTTGAGATATGAGTAGGAGCAGCATTAGGGCCGGTCGGGTGAATATGAATCGGCTTGGTTTCACCGGACGACTGAAATGCAGAATCTGTGGCAGGCTTCTTGGAGCGCAGCAAATCACTCGGGTCTGCATTTTTCCGGTATTCTTGCATTTCGACTGCTGCCATTTGTGCATCGGCGATTTTTGAGCCCTTCTGGAAGCACTCTTCTGCCTTCTGCCGATTGCCAGTGATAGTGATCACTCCTCTGGGGCCAGGCATTTTCAATTTGAGGTACACATAACATGGTCGAGCCATGAAACGTGCATAGGCAGGCCTACCCAGAATAGCATGGTAAGCACTCTGGAAATCCACTACTTCAAATGTCAACTTTTCCTTGTGGTAATTCTTGGAATCACCGAAAACCACATCAAGGGCGATCTGGCCGAGTGATTCAGCCTTCTTGCCAGGTATAACGCCATGGAAACTCATATTGCTTTCACTGAGCTTGGACATCGGAATGCCCATTCCCTTCAAGGTTTCAGCATAAAGGATATTCAGGCCGCTACCACCATCCATTAGCACTTTGGTCAGTCGAGTGCCTTCAACAACTGGGTCGACCACCAATGCTTGCCTCCCAGGGGTGGCTATACACGCTGGATGATCAGACTGGTCGAATGTGATGGCAGTCTGAGACCACTCCAAATAACTAGGTGTTGCCGGAGCAACCATGTTTACTTCTCTGTTGATAACTTTCAATCGACTTTTGCTCTCAACATCAGCAAAAATCATCAGAGTGGAATTGACGTTGGGAAAACCATCATCATCTTCTTCCTTATCCTCACCCTTGTCCGACTCCTTTTCCTTCTCATTGGGTTGTTTCTCTCGGAACTGCTGGATCAGGAGTCGACACTGTCGAGTGGTATGTTTATGGTAAATGAGATTACCCTCTTCATCTTTCTTGGTATGAATGTGGCATGGTAAATCCAACACATCATTTCCGGCTTGATCTTTCACTTTCTTGGGGTTCCAGGGCCCTTTGGGCTTCCCCTTGAACTTTCCTTGAGCCACCACTAAAGCCTCACCAGGAGCAGCTGGTTCGGCCTTACGCTTCTGTTTCCAATTGGAAGTACCTCCACCGGTGTCCTTTCCGACTGGTTTGCCCTTTCCACTGCGGAGCCGATCCTCTTCTTCTCCGTTAGCGTACTGAGTAGCTATCTCCATCATCCTTGTAAGGGACATATCTCCTATCCGACTGAATTTCAGGACTAGCTCTCGGTACTTAACGCCTTCCTTGAAGGCACAAACTACTTGATGCTCAGACACATTTTCCACTGTGTGATGCAAACTAGTCCACCTATGAATGAGATCTCTCAGAGTTTCACTCGGTTTTTGCACACAATGCTGCAATTCTGTCAACCCCGCTGGTCGTTTGCAAGTACCCTCAAAAGTCCTAACAAACACTCGGGCGAGTTCTTCCCAACTGAATATACTTCTAGGTGCTAATTGGTTCAACCATGCTCTGACCGATCCTTCCAACATCAGAGGAAGGTGCTTCATGGCCACTTCATGATTGCCACCACCAATTTGCACAGCCACTCAGTAGTCTTCAAGCCAAGTGTCAGGCTTAGACTCACCAGTAAACTTGCTGACCCCAGTCGCCAACCTGAAGTTGGGAGGAATCACTGCGGCCCTGATGGCTCTGCTGAAACACTCGGGACCTGAAACATGAACTCTACTGCTAGTCGGGTAATCTCTGTCATGACCTTCTCTGTGTGCCCTGTTTCTGTCGACCAGACCTTGAACGAGAATAGATCTTGCATCAAGGCCCGGCTCTCTTGGGTCGACTGGTACTCTTCGCCGGCCGCTGTGAGAGCGTCTATCATCATGCTGCCGAGGCACATATGACCCACTCCTCAGAGGAGGCGTGGGCACTCGACGACGGTCATCGTGGCTGAGTCAGTGATCATATTGCTCGTGGTTTCTGTACTGATCTTGCCTGTGCCCACGTCCCTCACACCGCAGGGGGATCTTGGGCTGTGAGCCGACTGAACTATATCTGCCATCACAGATCTGCTATGAATCCTATTCCGCGACTGAGATACTGCTGTGTTCTGCACTCCGGCCGCCCGGAGCAAGGCCCGGATCTGCATCAAACCTCTGTCAGCCTCTGACAGGGAAGGCTGAATTGACTCTGCTATGCGGGTCGCTGCCGTGAGATTTTGAATCAGAGTGTGGTATACCTGAGGTTGAGGCGGAAAAAGCTGTCGTCGACTGGACTCAGGGATCCGCTGTCGAGCACGCTCATCGAGTGCATGCTGCAGGTTCTCTAGTCGAGTGCGCTCAACCAAGTTGGCCAGGCGCGCCTCCTCCAAGGCCCGGACCTCGGGGGTTTCTCCAATGATAGGAGTGTGGAGTGTGTCCATATTGCGGCGGCGGAGCTCTTCCCTCTACTGCAAAGAAAGAGGCTCGGGGCGGTACTCCTCGTGAACGCGTGACGGATCACCGCCGCCGTCGCCACCGTCGTCGCGGGGGAAGCCAGGAGGACTGCGTGGTTCGTTGACCATCAAGACTTCTGCCGCAGGATCGCTGCTGTCGCACTCGGATGCGGTCTCGATGGAGCCAGTCAAACAGGCCGTAGAGAGTTTCGTCGGGCTCAATTGCCGCGACTTGTGGAGCGGCCGACTGACGGCCACCGCGTGTCTCACCCACCGCTGGAGCCGCGACCGACCGGAACGCTTGCGCTGGCGAACAGCGGGGGGCGGGGGCACCATAGGAGCCGACCGATACTGGGTCGACGCCTGCCGAAGAAGGACGCCGCGAACGCACGCGCGAAAGTGTGTCGCCCCGCGGACGGGGAGCGCCTCGACGTCGAGTGGAGCTTCCTGAAGCCAAGCGAAGTCGTCAGCAACAAAAACGAGTGCGCTGAGACGGATCTCGCGGCCCTCAGCCAGTCTGCCGGTGGAAACCATGATGATGAGAATCAGAAAAAATCGCAACTCCACCAAAAAGTCGCTAAGACACCTGCCCCACGGTGGGCGCCAACTGTTGTGGATCTAAGACTGACAGTAGAATGGGGGGTAGGTATGAGGAGGCAAGATCCTAGCTATGGCGAAGTTGTACACATGAGTTTTACGAGTTCAGGCCCTTCGCGGAGGAAGTAATAGCCCTACGTCTTGGTGCCCGGAGGCGGTCGACTGGATTATGTGTGTGTTACAAGGGGTGCGAACCCTTGTGCCAGTGGAGGGGCGTGGCTTATATAGAGTACGTCCTGACCCCAGCCAAACCACGTTACCAAGGGTTCAATGTACATTAAGACGGGGCGTTACTGGTAACACCAATAGTAAAGTTACATTAATGACCATTAAGTCTGCAGAGTAAACGTTCGGCCGTTGCTGTTCAGAGTGACCTTAGATCTTCTAGCCGTCGAGTGCATCTTGTTACGGTCGAGTGAGTACTTTGGTCGAATGATCTTGTGTCTGCCGAGTGGAGCGTCTCTGGTCGAGTGGATGATGATATCTCTTGAATGCTTCTGACTTTAAGGTAATGTCCTTGGGAAGGGCATCTTGGTCAGGCCTATGACCGTACCCCAGGTACATGTCATCGTCATCTGCCATTGCAGAGTCTTCAGCTCCTAAGAAAATGAAGATTCTGACAAGCTCATACACCAACCCCGTTGATGCTGTTCCTCTCTCAAGCGTGCCATCAAAGGAGATTGTTCCCTTTGGTGAGGAATATGTCATTCCAGATGACAGTGATGAAGAGAATCCTTCTGCTGCTACTTCAGAGCAGGTGGATGAAGAAATTGAAGTGGATGATATCCCTTCAACTCCACTAGTATCATCGCCCATGCCTCTGTTCATAGCTGAAGAGGCAGGCGTTGAAGAAATTGATGAAGAAGATGAGGATGTGGACATTGGGTCTACAACACTAGTTCTGAACGATGATTTTTTGGAACGTCATCATCCCAATTCACCATTGACCACACCTCTACATCAAGTTCCTCAGTCCCCTGTGCAGAACGAATCAATTCATACGGGCTCTGAAGGACATCAAACATCACTTCACTCTATTCCTGAAGAAGTTCCAGCCGCTAGTGCTGAAGAAATGGAGGCCAAGGCTACTGTTGCTGAAACTGCTACTGAAATTCCCCAGCCTGTGGCTCCAGAGGTTGTGCATCAAGAGGCTGTGAAGACTTTAACTGCAAATCTTCAGCCCAAGCCATAGAATCCTCTAACGAAGAAGCAGAAATTCAAAGTTGATGACTTCTTTGCTGAGCATCATTTCTTCTCTGACTACAATCCTTATGACTCTGCTCGACTTCGTCGCAAGCGTTTCTGGACTGCCAGTCAAATGAATTTCTATTCGTCACTGCTGTTTGATAAGGACAAGATTTTTGACCATGAGCAAATTCCTCATGTGGATATGGAGTCTCTTCCATGCTTCACCCCAGTCCTCAGTGTTCTTCATGACGCTGGGCTACTCAACTTTTGCACTGACATCTGCGACTAGAATGAAGAACTCATTCTTCAATTTTACGCCACATTGCACATCACTGGAAATGTTGAAGATGTGAATTCATGGGTGCTGGACTGGATGACAGAAAATACTCATTACAAAGCACCGGCCTCTGAATTGCTTCACGCTCTCCCAGTCAGTCCTCCCACTGAAGGTGCAAGGCTCATATATGGTGAACCTGAACTCTCTGATCACCTGATGCAAGTGTTGATGAAGCCATTGGAGCCTGGCCAAGCTCCAAGGACCACATTTCTCGTGAAGGAATTGCTCTATGTGCCGAGGATAGTTTATCGCGTCTTGACCAAAACCCTCAGTCCAATCAAGGGCCACAACTCTGATGAAGAAGAGGTTGTTGGCATAATGAAGAATCTGTTGTTCAATATCATTCATGGTATTCCTATCAACTACCACGATTTCTTCATGAAGACTTTGGCCAATGCTGCTCTGTCACCTTTTGAGTTGAAACCTTTTGCTCCTTGGATAATGAAATTTATCAGATCAAGGTCTTCAATGCACTATGAGGCTGATTTTCGAAATCATATCAGCTATCTGCCCCATATTGAAGTCCTCAAAAGGACTATTTCCTCAGCTGATGAGAAGGGCAAGGCTACTGTTATTGATGAAGGCACTCGTCCATTGGATGGATAGTTTCGCAAAGCTGCATCCTATTCCACCAATGATGACTCTGCAACACAAGATTCTGCCGCAAAAGCTTCAAAGCAAAATCATCAAGCTACAACTCCGCATGTGATGACCGACTGTGAGCTTCTCCTCAGTCTTCATCGGAAAGTTGATCGAAACCACAAGTGGGTCAAGCCTTAGTTTGGTGCAATTCTTCAGAACATGACAGTCACTCAAAATTCTATGAGGAAGAATCACTACTATTTGCATCAAGTCTTCGACCGCACTTGGGCCATTCTTTCACATCAATAAAGTGCTGAAGATCTCAAGGAGATGGACTTTCAATAGGACTTTGACTGGTCTCACCCACCTTCAAAGAAATTCAAGAAGGTCAAAGTTCCTAAACTGGTCGCCAGTTCATATTCTTAATCGCGCGAGACGGATGAAGCTGAAGACTTGGACGACACCACGGCATGCCCTACTTCAACGAATGACCCCAACAACGCTGGCGCTCCTCCATCGACATCATGATAATATTCTTCAGGGGCGTTAGTCCTCATTTTTCACCCCTTTTGGTCATTCGATGACAAAGGGGGAGAAATTTGAGTTAGTCTTCAAGCGGGTCTATTATATTGGCATTTTTTGCGAAGTTACAACTCTTGCTCTTCTGAGGTGTTTGCCCTGATGAGTTGTAAACTTAAGTCCTATGGTGCTCTGACTCTTCTGAACTGCTTTTCTGCATGCTTATTCCTCAATTACCTTAATGCACGCATGCTGAATTAGTCAGAGTCCATATTTCATCATGCATTTCAAATTCCTCATATCATATGTTAAATGCGTGTATGAATTACAAGATATAGGAGCAGATCTCCATGATTCTACTCAACAATGTGCATTTGCTATTCAAAGCAAATTCCTCAAATATGCACATCTTCAGGGGGAGTTCTTCTATATCTTGCAATCAAATTCCTCAATATCAACATTTACACTTCATATGTTTAACCCCGTTGAAAACTTAACCTATATTGTCATCAATCACCAAAAAGGGGGAGATTGAAGTGCATCTAGTGCCCCTTAGTGATTTTGGTGTATTGAAGACTTATAGGTTAAGGGACTAATGTGTTTGTGAGTGTACACAGATCTATAAGTCTATGAGGAGTTTGATATTTATGATGAAAGTCAACCCCTAAAAATGAATGTCTTCCGCTGAAGACTTTGGTTTTCTTGAAGACTTTGAAAGTGAAGAAATTGGTGTGACCTTGAAGACTTGACATTCATGCGAGGATTATGAAGCGTGAAGACTTTGTTTTCGTAGTTTCATTTTCTCTTTCTCGAGTCATAGGAAACACCGTACTGTTAATGGGGGTCGAGGTAAAACTAAGGAAAAGTTTCCAAGTGATGCTCATCTCAAAATCCTACATCTACCCAATCCTTTCGAGTGAAGCCATTGGAAATGTCATACAATTCAGTCAATTTTTTCAGTGACAGAGATGAAGATCTTTTGGTCTCTGAGGAATTTGTTCTGACTGAGGAGTTAGGAATTCGCCAGTCCGGATTGCCTACAAGTACGGAACATGATAACCCTGAGGAATTTGAGAGCTCAAATTTCCGACCGTTGCTGTGCTACGCGCCAGCTGTCCGAAAATATCCTACCCACCTAACGGTCATATCATTGAAGGGCACTTATGTCTTATCATGTCGGGCTGATCCTAGGCTATAAATGGCCGCCCCCTACAACCACTAGCTGGTTGGCTGCTCCGAGAGAAACTGACACTTGTCATTGAGAGCATCCCATCCTCCGAGGACTTTGAGCTAAAATCATCAACTGAGGAAAACCCAAACCCAAACACCTACAAACCCAAAGTGATTGAGCATCACTAAAGAGATTGTTCTTGTGTGGATCTGACGCTTGTTACCTTTAAGGGCTGTGCATCTTTCAGAGGGTTAGGCGTCATGGTCTAGAACATCCAAGAGGAAATTGTGGATCGCCGAGTGACCGAGTCTGTGAAGGTTTGGAAGTCACCTGAAGACTTACCACGAGTGATTGGGCGAGGTCTATGTGATCTTAGCTCAAGGAGAATATGGTGAGGACTGTGTGTCCTCAGGTTTAAATACCTAGCCGCTCGAACCAAATGTACAACTGTCACAGCAGTTGGAACTGGTCTACAAAATCATCGTCTTCACCAAGCTACGGGTTCTATTTCCTCAACCCTTTCATTTTCCCATTCATGTGTTGATGATCTTGATTGTTACTGTTTGGAGACTTTGACTGAAGACTTTCTCTATTTCCTCAATCCTAATTCTTCAGTCACTTTGTCTTCAGCCTGCTTATCCTGTTTACACGCTACTTGTGCTCTGTGTATGTTTCATTTCATCATGATGATTGTGCTACTATTCTGTTATGCATCCATCTGAGTACTTATTCCGTTGCTTGTAGTTCGTGACTTAGGAAATTCCTCACTTTGAATTTCCTCAGTGACGAATTTATAAAAATCGCCTATTCACCCCCCTCTGGCCGACTTAACGCACTTTCAGCTGTTTGAGAAACACTGCACCCAATTTCATCTCTGAACTTATAGATGCAACTTATACAACTTGGGATAGACGGAGAGTTGAGTCGGTCTTTATGCCCATGGATGCACGTGTAATCCTTGGAATTCCCCTATGCACAATAAATATCGATGACTTTGGAGTTGGCATCGCGAGAAGAATGGATTTGTCTCCATTAACTAAGATATTTGAGTCACGACAATCTGGTATCTTATTCTTGATGAACAGGAACCTGGTCTAGTGTCGGAGTAAATGGCCACGGGTAGCCTAACCGACTGCCCCTGGTTCTTCTGAAAAATTATCAGGCCTTTGAGCCTTCAAGCATTGGGCCGCCTTCCCTGGCCGGCTACCTCTGAAGCCGACTCCCAGAAGGCGACCCAGCCTCAGCAACCTCCCCCCAGGACAACTACGGGGTGGCCGACTCCAGGAAGCCGGCCAAGAAGAGCGCCGACTCCAAAAAAGCCGGCCAAGACCGCAACCACCAAAGCTACGCCCACATAACGGTGACGAGACAGGGTGTGGCTACAGTGAGGCCCGCTACCCCCAAAGCCCGAGGCAGGCATGGCCACAGGACGCGTACGGGACGGCCGTCTCCCGTTCGGCTCGGCACTGTAGCCATGCCAGCCTCAACGTCATCCACGACAGACTCCCGTACGGCCCGAGGGCGGTAGGTCCCCTCGGCCAGAGAGAAGCGCGGAGGCGGCCCAGCCTCCCCCAGTCGGCCAAGGGTGTAGTCAGCCCCCAGAAGCCGGCTACTCCCTTCCTCGAAGCAGGAGCCACATTAAGGAGACAAGACGAGGTAAGGCTACAGTGAGAGCCCTCGAGGCGGCACACTGTAGCCACTCTTACCTCGACCAAGCCCTCGTCATCAGGGGCGAGGCTACAGTAAGCAGCCGCCGACAAGACCCTAGGCGGTGGGGCCGGCCTGTCGGCCAAGAGGCCGGCAGCCGGCGGGACCCACCAGTCGGCGGGCCCCAACAACCGGCGGAGAAGCCGGCGAGTGTAGACACTGACGGCTGGGACCGGAGCCCAGCTGGATTACAATTGTACCCCCGGGGGGTAGGCCTATATAAACCCCCCGGAACACCCATGCAAAGGGTTAGCTTCTGAACACAGCACACACACCATAGAGATAGAGAGAAGCAAAAGCTAGCCTTGTTCTTCTTCTCCAATGAACCCAACAGCTCTAGGAGCGATTGTAGCTACCTTTTCTTGATCTAGTGATCATGCGGAGACCCCGCAGAGCAGGACTAGGGGTGTTATCCCCTCGGAGAGCCCCGAACCTGGGTAACATCCTCCGGCGTGCATGTCTTCGCCTCATCCCGTTTCCAGGCACCGGCGATGTCTTATTGGCACCCACATTGATAAGCCATCCGTTGGCATATGTCGCACCAACCACCCGACATTTGGCGCCCACCGTGGGGCCAGGTGCACCGTCGTCCGGAGACCTGTTCTGGACGGGAACCCTCTTCCTCCCCCGCGAGCACAGCCAGCCTGCTGCGCCCGATGGCGTTTGCCTCGACGCGCTGCAAGGCGTCGACGACGCCTGCGCAGCGAGCTGCCCCGCCGATCTGCTCGGCGAGACTCGCATCTCCGACGAGCCTGCGTCCGACGCAGGCACAGACTACCCCGAGAGCCGCCTCGTCAGCCTCCTCGACCAGCTTCACGTCTCCAGCGAGCCTGCTGCAGACATGGAGTCGGTCGGCTCCACCGACCCGATGCTCGTCGACTCCGACACGGCGTCGCTTGACGCCTACCCCTCTGACGTGGTGATCTTCGACGATCCCCTCCCTCGAGCTGACAGCGGCAGCAGCGCCGTCACCGAAGTGCTGGTCATCAGCCACGTCGCCAACTCGGGCAAGAATGCCCACGACGCCCTGCAAGCGGCGATGCACGACCTCTCCGTCCCCATCCCGGCTGACGCCGACGCCGAGACCCTGGAGGCACGCCGCCTCGCCCTCATCGCGGAAGGCCAGAAGATAGCCTCCATGAGACGCCTCACTGAGGTCCACCAGCGCGAAGTCGACCGCGCCGCCTCCAGTACGCCGCCGCCTAGCGGCCCGAGCCAGGCCGGCTTCGTCCAGAAGCGCGGCGCGGCCGTCGCCAGCATGCTGGGGGCGGATCACCCCGTCTATGCCACCCCGCTCGAGAATCTGTGAGCCGCTCAGGCGGCCGCAGAAGAGCTCAATGGGCTGGGAGCCGTTGAGCTCCCCTACATGACGAGGCGAATCCAGCAGCTGCTCGACACGGCCGCAGAACGGCACGAAGCCGGCGCCCGAGCTGATAGTCAACCCCCGCGCCGGGAGCACGCCGCGACGTCCCGCTCGCCGACTGCGAGCGGCGCACGCCAGAAGAAAGACAAGGAGCCGGCTGCCAGCCGCAGCCGGACTCACATCACCATCGAGCGCGACGCGGAGGGCCGCCCTCGAGCGGTGGAACACCAAGGAAATCTGCCTCCTCCCCCGCCTTGAAGAGAAATACGTCTCACTCCGCCGCCTATCACGCACCCGACTCTTGGCGACCGACTCGGCCGCCGAGAAGGAGTCGGCGAGAACGACGCCCGCCACCGGATGGACCGCCTTGCTCGATCCTTGGCGTTAGAAGTAGAAGACGATGTCGGCCCGCCCTACTTTGGCCCCCGCATCCGCAACGAGCCCTTCCCCAAAGGGTTCTCGCTCCCCAGAGACACGCCCAAGTACAACGGCTCAGTGAAGCCGGAAGATTGGCTCATCGACTACTCCACGGCCGTCAGCATAGCCAACGGCAATCGGTGCGTCGCCATGAAATATGTCCCCCTCATGCTGCAAGGCACGACGCGCACATGGCTCAACAGCCTCAAGCCCTACAGCATCAACAGTTGGCTGGACTTCACAAAAGTCTTCGTCCGCAACTTCACTAGCACCTACAAGCGGCCTCCCAAGCCTCGCCAGCTCTCCCTCTGCGTCCAAGGGCCCAACGAGTCGACCTGCGACTACCTCACGCGGTGGGCCGAGCTCCGCAACTCCTGCGAGGGGGTGCATGAGGTCCAGGCCATCGAGTACTTCACCGCCGGGTGCCGAGAGGGCACCGTCCTCAAGAACCGACTCCTCTGCGACGAGCCGGCTACCCTCGACGAGTTGCTGGTCACCGCGGACAAGTACGCCACGGCCGACTCCTCGATGAAGACCGAGCTCCGAGTAGACGCCTCGGGAAAGGTGATCGCCCCGGTTCCCAAGACGCCGGCTGGCGACCCTAATCGGCGCCCCTACCAGAACGACCACAAGCGCAAGGCCCCCATGCCGACTTCCACCAGTCGGCAGGTGGCTACCATTGAAGATGAGCAGCCCGAAGAACGGCCCGCTCCCAAGAAGAAGGGTGGCAGGCCAGCTTGGCAGCCGGCTTTCTCTTACGAGCAAGCTCTTGACGCCCCCTGCAAGTTCCATAGCGGCGCGAAGCCGTCAAACCACACAACCCGGAAATGCCATTGGCTCACCCGCATCACCAAGGGCGAGGGGATGTTGCCGCCTCCGCCTCCCGGCCCGCCGCCTCCAGCCCCCCAGCAGCCGGCGGCTCGGCCGGCAGTCGGCGCTATCCAAGACGAATTCCCTGAAGAGCACACCGCCTACGTCGTCTTCACCAGTCAAGCCGACGACAAGCGCAGTCGGCTCCGACAGCATCAAGAAGTTAATGCAGTCGCCTCTAGCGCCCCCGAGTTCATGCACTGGTCAGAGAAGCCAATCAGCTGGAGCCAGGCCGACCACCCAGAGGTGATGCCTTCGCCTGGCTCCTATGCAATGGTCTTGGATGTCACCCTCGCGACGGAGAGGCGAGCTGCTAGATTTTCCCGCGTCCTGATAGATGGCGGAAGCAGTATCAACATACTGTACCGCGATACCATGGAGAAGCTGAACATCAAAGCGAAGCAGCTCATGCCGAGCTGCACTATCATCCATGGTATCGTCCCCGGCTTGTCTTGCTCCCCAATCGGCAAGATTGAAATGGATGTTCTCTTCGGAGACAAAGATCATTTTCGCCGAGAAGCGATCTGGTTCGAGGTGGTGGATTTGGAGAGCCCCTATCATGCACTACTTGGCCGACCTGCTCTGGCCAAGTTCATGGCTGTGCCCCACTACGCCTACCTGAAGATGAAGATGCCGAGCTCGAAGGGGATCATCACGGTAGCCGGCGACTACAAGAAGTCCATCGAGTGCGCCATGGCCAGTAGCCGGCTGGCCGAGTCCCTCGTGGTGGCAGAAGAGAAGAAGATGCTGGAACGGGCTGTGGCCATGGCCGACAAGCAGCCGGCCTTGTCCCCCAACCCCAAGGATTGTGATGCGCAGGGCTCCTTCCAGCCTGCCAAAGAGACAAAGAAGATACCTCTGGAACCGGAGAACCCGGAGAAGTTCGCTGTCATTGGGGCGAACTTGGATAGTAAATAGGAAGGCGAGCTCGTCGACTTCCTCCGTGAGGATCGAGACATTTTTGCATGGTCCCCAAAGGACATGCCGGGTGTCCCGAAGGATTTCGCCGAGCACAAGCTACATGTCCGAGCTGATGCGAAGCCGGTCAAGCAACCCCTCCGCCGACTGTCAGAAGAGAAGCGAAGAATCGTGGGAGAAGAGATAGCCCGGCTCCTTGCCGCTGGATTTATCATGGAAGTGTTCTTTCCAGAATGGCTAGCCAACCCAGTTTTGGTTCTGAAGAAGAATAACAAGTGGCGTATGTGTATAGACTACACCAGCCTGAACAAGGCCTGCCCAAAGGATCCGTTTGCTCTGCCACGGATTGACCAAGTGATAGACTCCACAGCCGGATGCGAGCTGTTAAGTTTTTTGGATGCGTACTCACGGTACCATCAGATCAAGTTGGACCCAGCTGACCGCCTGAAGACTGCCTTCATCACACCCTTTGGAGCTTTCTGCTACCTGACTATGACATTCGGCTTGAGGAATGCCGGTGCCACTTTTCAGCGTTGCATGCAGAAATGCCTCTTGAAACAACTCGGCAGAAATGCCCACGTCTATGTAGACGACATTGTGGTGAAGACAGAGAAGTGCGGTACCTTGCTGGAAGACCTGAAAGAAACATTCGCCAACTTGCGCCGATTCCAAATCAAGCTCAACCCCGAGAAGTGCATGTTCGGAGTGCCAGCCGGCCAGCTGCTAGGCTTCCTGGTCTCCGAACGCGGCATCGAATGCAACCCTGTCAAGATCAAGGCCATCAAAAGGATGGAGATTCCCACCAAGCTACGAGATGTGCAGAAGTTCACTGGCTGCTTAGCCTCCCTGAATCGTTTTATCAGCTGACTAGGAGAGAAGGCTCTCCCCCTGTACCGACTCATGAAGAAGTCCACTCACTTCGAGTGGAATGACCAAGCCGACCAAGCCTTCCATGAGTTGAAGAAAATGCTGACCACTCCACCTGTCCTGGCAGCGCCGACTGAAAAGGAGCCCATGCTCCTCTACATCGCCGCGACTAGCCGAGTCGTCAGCACTATTGTTGTGGTCGAGCGCCCGGAAGAAGGCCGAGCCCAGCTGGTCCAGAGGCCGGTGTACTATCTCAGCGAAGTGCTATCCAGCTCAAAGCAAAACTACCCGCACTACCAGAAGATGTGCTATGGGGTGTACTTCACTGCCAAGAAACTGAAGCCCTACTTCCAAGAGCACCCCATCACGGTCGTGTGCACCGCCCCGCTCGCCGAAATCATAGGCAGCCGGGATGCATCCGGCCGGGTGGCTATATGGGCCATTGCACTGGCGCCCTACACGATCTTCTACCAACCCCGCACGGCCATCAAGTCCCAAGCATTGGCCGACTTCCTCGTCGACTGGGCCGAGACCCAGTACCTATCGTCGGCTCCCGACTCTACCCATTGGCGGGCTTTGACGGTTCCAAGATGCGCACCGGCTTGGGAGTCGGCATCGTCCTCACCTCTCCCAAAGGCGACAAGCTCAAGTACACGCTGCAGATCCACTTCGACGCCTCCAACAACGTGGCCGAGTACGAGGCGCTCGTACATGGGCTCCGGCTAGCCAAAGAACTCGGCATACGCCGGATCCTGTGTTACGGCGACTCAGACTTGGTGGTCCAGCAGTCGTCTGGCGACTGGGACGCCAGGGACGCGAACATGGCGAGCTATCGATTCCTCGTCCAGCAGATCAGTGGATACTTCGAAGGGTGCGAGTTCCTCCACGTGCCAAGGGCCGACAACGACCAAGCAGATGCCCTAGCACGGATCGGCTCCACCCGACAAGCCATACCGACTAGCGTCTCCCTCCAGCGCCTCCTCAAGCCGTCCATCAAGCCGTCTCCAGAATCGGATTCCATCTTCATACCGCATGCGCCAGATACAGCCGGACCCGACTGGAGAAACCCCGCAGGCGGCACGGGGACTTCGACAACTGGCCCGAGGACTGCCATAGTCGCACCCGGCCCGGGGACTTCAGAACCCGGCCCGGGGACTGCAGCAGTCGGCCCGGGGACTGCAACGACACAAGAAGCGGTGGCCGACTCCAATTCCACACCACCCAACCCACCCACCCACCCGAGTCATGGTGGCTACATTAACAGAAGAACAAGTCACAGCTCCGTCATGGGCCCAGCCCATCCTCAAGTTCCTAGTCAGCAGAGAGCTGCCGGCTGATGAGATCTCAGCGAGACTGGTGCAACGACGAGCCGCAGCATATACAATAATCAACAGAGAGCTTGTGAAGCGCAGCGTCACTGGGGTCTTCCAGCGCTGTGTCGAGCCAGAAAAAGGAGTGGCAATCCTCAAAGACATCCACCAAGGCGAATGCGGCCACCACGCAGCCTCAAGATCACTTGTGGCCAAGGCTTTCCGCCATGGTTTCTTCTGGCCGACTGCCTTGGAGGATGCTAAAGAAATAGTCAAGAGCTGCAGAGGATGCCGAGTTTTTAGTTCCAAGCAACACCTGCCGGCTTCTGCACTCAAGACCATTCCCCTCACCTGGCCTTTTGCCGTCTGGGGACTGGACATGGTGGGCCCTTTCAAGATAGCCCGCAGCGGCTTGACACATCTACTTGTCGCTGTGGACAAGTTCACAAAGTGGATCGAAGCAAAGCCGATTGAGAAGCTGAACGGGCCGACTGCCGTGACATTCATCACTGACATCACTACTCGGTACGGCGTGCCGCACAGCATCATCACCGACAACGGCATGAACTTCGCCAAAGGAGCACTGGCACGTTTCTGCGCGACGCAGGGAATCCGACTGGACTTAGCGTCCGTTGCCCACCCACAGTCAAACGGCCAGGTCGAGCGAGCAAATGGACTCATCCTCTCCATCAAGCCCCGACTGGTTGTACCACTGGAGCGATCGGCCGGCTGTTGGCTCGATGAGCTGCCGGCTGTCCTCTGGAGTCTGCGCACTACACCCAACAAGTCAACCGGCTTTACTCCATTTTGCCTCGTGTACGGTGCCGAGGCAGTCATCCCAACAGACATCGAGTTCGACTCGCCTCGGATCACCATGTACACGGAGGAGGAGGCCAAAGAAGCAAGAGAAGACAGCGTCGACCTACTGGAAGAAGGCCGGCTGTTAGCACTCAGCCGGTCCGCCATCTACCAGCAAGGGCTGCGCCGCTACTACAACCGCAAGGTCAAGCCAAGATCCTTCCAAGAGGGCGAGCTTGTGCTCCGGCTGATCCAGCGAATAGCCGGCCAGCACAAGCTCTCGGCCCCTTGGGAAGGCCCCTTCGTCGTCAACAAGGCACTCGACAACGACTCCTACTACTTGATCGACGCACAAAAACCAAGAGCACGCAAGAGACGACTCCGGCAAGGAGTCGGAGCAACCATGGAACGCAAACCTCCTGAGACGATTTTACAGTTCAAAGCAGTATTTATCATGCTACCCTTTTGTATTAAGTGCAAACCAACAGGCCCCCCGAACAGTACTCGGGGACTGCCTTTGTTTATCTATGAATGACAAGTGTCATATCCATGAATGTATTATTACATTTGATTTCTTGTCTGGCACCGGGTTCGACTAGTCGGCCCGGGGACTGGCCGCCTTGAGCTATATTAAAAGTTCTACCTGAAGTCAGAAAAGTAGTGTGCCGGCTCCCGAGTCCTCTCTTGTTGAAAGTCACAGCTCGAAGAACCGACTGTCCAACTAGCAAGAGGCAAGGCAGAAAGGATGCCCACACGAAAGACGGCTAAGGGCCAACGAACTTATATAGCAAAAGGACGGCCTCCAAACACGCCTACCGGCTTTCAGAACAGCCGGCTGGCCGGCTTCCTAAACACTTAGCTTTAGTCCAGCAAAGCTAGAGTACTCCCCCCCAATTGGCCAAGCACTCCTCCAGTTACAGATTGCAGAGCAACTGTTGGACTGGGGAGGCAGCAACCAAGGGAGGGCGACAAAGGAAACAGCGGAAGGATAAAAAGCAAAGTACAAGGAAAGGCCAACTGCATGCATAAGTTATATATACATATGAAGCCCCCAACAGGCCGGCAACAAACATAAGTTCGAATACACCCAGTGGGTGGAATTGTGCAGACTTAACCAAACATTGTTCCAAAAGTAACAAGACAGGAAAACAAAAGATGGCAGACTAGGGCGCGGCGCGGAAGCCGAGCTGGTCGGTGGGGACAGCGCTGCTGGCTGAAGGAGTGGCCGCCTAGCGGGTCTCGGCTTGGTCACCACCAGTGGCAGGTGACGCAATCGCACACGACGTAGTGCTGGAGGCGCGGTCAAGCTGAGGCTGGTCGGCTGCTCCACCAGCCGGCTCGGCGTCTTCACCCTCCTCCTCCTCCTCTTCGCCCTCGTCGCTGGAGTCGATCTCCTCCACCGAGTCTTCACCGTCCGCCGGGTTCAGCCCGAACCACTCCTCCGGCTGGGCGACACCGTTGTCATCCACCTCGGGGGCGAAGACGCTGGTGTCAGTGTAGTCGGCGATCGCCGAAGCCCGCCGGATGATAGCCGGCCGCGCCGGCTCCAGCTCCGTGTCGGCTTGTTGCCGCCAGGTAGCCAGCTGATCCAGGCTCAGGCCGGGATACCAGGCCTTGACGAACTCCAGCGCCCGCCTAGCGCCGGAGCGAGCCGCCGAGGCCTTCCAGGCTTCGAAGCGGCTGACTGCCACCTCCAGCCAGTCGGCAGTCCGACTGGGGGTGCGAGGAACCACTTGGCCGGGCCAGAGGGCGGCCAAGACTTGCGCCCCGGCACGCTGAAGCCGGCGGAGCAGTCGGTGAGCCGGCTGGATGCGGGCCTGGATCGCCAAGAGCTGCTCCTCCAGCGAACGGCCGGCGGTTGGCGAAATCTCGAAGCCAGCCTGCCTTCGTGCCTGGCGGCGGGCCTCGATGGTCTGGTTGGCGGCGGTAGAATAGCCAGGGAAATATTCTGCGCAAGAAGGAAGAAGAGAAGAAGAAAAGAGCACCAAGTTAGAAAACGAGCCAAAAGTGGCAGATGGCAAGAAAGGACGAAGAGGTAGGCGGCTTACCGTCAACCAGATCTTCGATCTGACCATAGCCAGAGATCAGAGTTTGCCTGGCCTCAGCCCAGCCAGCCGCCTCCGTCTCGTACTCAGCCTGGAGGGCGGCTTCACGGTCCTGCACCGCCTTCAGAGCCGCCTTGTGGCCGACCAGGACTTCTTGGCCAGGCGGTCGCGCTCCTGCACCAAGGCGGCGAGCTCGGCATCCTTGGCACGAAGGGTAGTCTGAGACTCCCCCAGCTGTGCCCTCAGACTGGCGTTAGCCGCAGCAGAGACGGCAGAAAAAGAAAGAACAATAAGAGGAAGTCGTCAAGGAAGATCCGACCCGACTGCTCAGCAGTCGGCCCGAATCTCGGGGACTACACCCAGTGGGTGCGCTGACGCGCCCCCGCAGGAGATAAAGAACAAAGCACGTACCTCGCCTCTCAGTAAGGTCGGCGGTCTTCTGGGTCAGCTCTCGAGCCTGGGAGTTGAAGGCGGCCGCACGAAGATTGTGGTAGTCCTGCAAGATAGACAGAAGATCAAAGTAAGAACAAGAATAGCAAAGACAAATCCACTAAGAAGTTCCAAGCCGCCTGCTCAGCAGCCGACTCGGAACTCGGGGACTATACCCAGTGGGTGCGCTGATGCGCCCCCACGGAAGAAATCAAGATCAAGAAGAAATCAAAATCAAGAAGAAGCAAGATGGGAAGACTAACCCGGATGGCCGCCCGCGTCGCAAGGAACTCGTCGGTGAACTGCCTCAGCGCCATAGCCTGGCCCTGGAGCCGGGTCCGGACGTCCTGCGCGGCCACGTTCATCACGGTCGTCCCTCCGCCTGGCGTCCACCCCGAGGTAGCGCTGGCCGCCTCCGCATCTTGGGCCGACGAGCTGGAGCCCACGGCCGGCTGCGGCTCCGACGCGGCTTTCTGTGGCTCCGACGCAGCTTTCCCTGCACGACGACTCGGGGGCATCCGGACCGCCATCTCAGTCCTCGCGACCGGCTCGCCCCCCGCCGACTGCGCAGGCGGTGGATCAGGCCTGCCGCCTTGAGCTGCCCCAGTTGGCGAGGTCGGCACCGGCACCCTCTCCAGGACGATGATGTCGTCGTCCCTCTCAAGTCCTGGCTGGTCGCCGCTGGCCCCTTCTGGCGAGGGCTCCATTTCCCCAGGCGCTACGACGCGCAGCGGGGTGACCATCAGGACCTCCCCCGCCGCCGCTGCAGCTGCAGCCTCCGCTTGGGCCCTGGCTGCGGCGTCGGCAAGCGCCTTCGCCACCTCCTCCTCCCGTGCCGCCTGGGCGGTGGCCGCCTTCCGTGCCTCCGCCTCCCGCGCCTCCTGCTCCTCCCGCGCCTCCCGCGCGTTCCGTTCCGTCGCCGCCTGAAGCTCGGCGCGGGGGTCCACACGGCGAGTGGTGCTCCCAGACCCCCTCGGCGACTCGACGACGGAGGCGGCAGCCGCCCGCTCAAGCGACAACGGAGCTATGATCGTTGGAGAAAAAGACAAGGGTTCAGGAACCACCAGAGAAAAGAAAGAAAAAAGAGTATACGAAAGAACGTGAACTTACGCCGACACGGTCTGCGGTTGCCTCACCGTCTTGCGGAAGCGAGCCGCCTTCGCGGCCGCCTCCTCCCGCCTGGTGGCTGCCGCCCCGTCCCTGGGTTTCTTCGTCCGACTGCCGAACAAACCCTGGGCGGCGCGACGCTTCTGCCCTCCGCCCCGAGCAGGCGGTGCGGCGGAGGAACCCGCGCCGCGTCCAGATGCCGGCCGGCGGCGCGGGGCGACTTCGGCCTCATCGTCGTCCGGCCAGTCGTCGAAGGTGACTCCGTGCCCGGAGCCGCCTGCTTCGCCGCCGGCTTGGCCACCGCCCGGCTCGATGTTGTCGTCCATAGCGGCCGCCCCCAATTCGGGGTCCTCCAAATCGTGTTCCGTCCGGTCGGGGACAAATCGACGCTCCGCGTCTGACCCCCCGGCCGGCCGAAGAAGAGGGCTCTGTCAAAAAACAAACCGACTAAGTTAGAGTCAGCCAAGAGGAACTTGGCGACAAGGTTAAGAGAAGGAAAAGAGACAAGGAGAACATACCGTAGGCGGCGGATTGGCTCGGCTATATGGCTCCTTGCCGAACTGCCACTCTTCGGTGAATTTGCAGTTCGCGAGGTAGTTCACCATATAGGCGACCTCCGCGTGCGGCATGTCCTTGGTGCACATTCGGCTCGGATCGAGCTGGCCGCTCATCTGACAGATCAGATGAGGACGGCTCTGGAGCGGAAGTACCCGGCGCATGACGAAGGCGGCCAGCAGGTCGGGCCCCATCAAGCCCTTCGACTGGGTTAGCACTCGCACTCGGGCGACGACTGCGGACCCGGCCGGCGTCAGAGTCACAGCCCGGAAGGACCACTGGGGCCGCCTGCCCGCCGGTGGGCCGGCTACGTAAGTCGGCAGGTTGATGTAGTCGCCTCGTGGGGTGATGTTCCGCACATAGAAGTACGACTTCTGCCACTTCTTCACCGATTGGATCAGCGTGATAACGGGGAAGGGGTTGTCGGCGACCGACCTCCGCGACGGGATGAAGGCGCCAGTCTGAGCCGGCACGCCCTGCATGCGCGTGCCCAGCTTGGACTGGAAGAACCCCCCCAGAGCTCGAGGGTAGGGAGGACTCCGAGGTAGCCCTCGCACAGGGTGACGAAGGCCGACAGCAGCACAACCGCGTTTGGGGTGAGGTGGTGCGGCTGGAGCTGGTAGAAATCGAGCCAGGAGCGGAAGAAGGCGCTCACTGGCAGGCCGATGCCGCGCAAGAAGTGCGAGCGGAAGACCACCCGCTTGCCCTCCTGTGGCTCCGGCGTAATTTCCCTCGCCGGTGCGAGACGGACCTCCACCTTGTCCGCGCCGGGCAGCCGCCGCGTCTGGTGGAGGAACTTGACGTGATCTTCGTGGACATTGGAGCCGTCCCAATCCCCGCCATATTGCTCCGTGGCGGGAGGCATGGTAAGAACAAGTGCGGCGACGGAGGAGCGAGTAGTGGAAGAGCGCGGCGGCGAGGCGTTGTCGCAAGAAATGGCAAGAAGAAGAAGACGGTGGAAGGAGGAGGAGCATGCGAGAGCCTGCCGCTCTCCCTCTCCCCCTACTTATAGCCTCGCGAGGTGAGGCCGGGGAGGCCGGGCGTGGGGGGAGACGTGGGATTAACTGCACCCATTCCCCCCACGCCTCGCAATTATTGCGCCCTAAAGGCGAGCCGAAACTGCCGCAAGAAGACGTGCGGGCGGTTTCGGGATGCAGAGAATCCGCGCCTGGGCCCGGGCGTAGGCGTGGCGGGGCCCCGCCCTGCGGCGACGTCCCGTCGCGCGCATGGGCTGGCAGGCTTTCCGGCCAAGAGGGGCCACGTTGTTCGCAGACGGCAAGTGGCCGGCCCGCGGCCCGGTGCACGCACTGGCAAGCTCCCGCCCTCCGACTCCAGAGTTTTCGACCAAGGCGGCACGCCTAACGAAAGCCGGCTCCCAGCTGCCGGCTTGTCAAGATAGGAAGCTGATCGAGCTTCTCAACTCCTACCCAACCTCAAAGCACAATTAGCTTCGGGGACTACTGTCGGAGTAAATGGCCACGGGTAGCCTAACCGACTGCCCCTGGTTCTTTTGAAAAAATTATCAGGCCTTTGAGCCTTCAAGCATTGGGACGCCTTCCCTGGCCGGCTACCTCTGAAGCCGACTCCCGGAAGGCGACCCAGCCTCACCAACCTCCCCCCAGGACAACTACGGGGTGGCCGACTCCAGGAAGCCGGCCAAGAAGAGCGCCGACTCCAAGAAGCCGGCCAAGACCGCAACCACCAAAACTACGCCCACATAACGGTGACGAGACGGGGTGTGGCTACAATGAGGCCCACTACCCCCAAAGCCCGAGGCAGGCATGGCCACAGGACGCGTTCGGGACGGCCGTCTCCCGTTCGGCTCGGCACTGTAGCCATGCCAGCCTCAACGTCATCCACGACAGACTCCCGTACGGCCTGAGGGCGGCGGGTCCCCTCGGCCAGAGAGAAGCGCGGAGGCGGCCCGGCCTCCCCCAGTCGGCCAAGGGTGTAGTCGGCCCCCAGAAGCCGGCTACTCCCTTCCTCGAAGCAGGAGCCACATTAAGGAGACAAGACGAGGTAAGGCTACAGTGAGAGCCCTCGAGGCGGCACACTATAGCCACGCTTACCTCGACCAAGCCCTCGTCATTAGGGGCGAGGCTACAGCCGGATTACAACCGGCGGAGAAGCCGGCGAGTGTAGACACTGACGGCTGGGACCGGAGCCCAGCCGGATTACAATTGTACCCCCGGGGGGTAGGCCTATATAAACCCCCCAGAACACCCATGCAAAGGGTTAGCTTCTGAACATAGCACACACACCATAGAGATAGAGAGAAGCAAAAGCTAGCCTTGTTCTTCTTCTCCATTGAACCCAACAGCTCTAGGAGCGATTGTAGCTACCTTTTCTTCATCTAGTGATCATGCGGAGACCCCGCAGAGCAGGACTAGGGTGTTATCTCCTCGGAGAGCCCCGAACCTGGGTAAGATCCGCCGGCGTGCATGTCTTTGCCTCATCCCGTTTCCAGGCACCGTCGATGTCTTATTGGCACCCACAATGATAAGCCATCCATTGGCATATGTCGCACCAACCACCCGACATCTAGAATTGCCGGACTGTTTCCTTGGACTGCTATGTAAACTAGATTCCAGACATCGGGGGGTCCTGAGTTACTCGGGCAGTACTCGATGTGGATGGTGGGTGGGAGTAAAAATTTGATCCCAGCGACTCGTGGGCTTGAAGCCCCGATGATTTTGTCCCAAGAAGGTTGTGCTGACGATGAGTCAGCTAAATTGATCTTAAGATCCGAGTCCTGGGCTTCTTCCGCTCGGTTGACTTTGAGGTCATCTGATAGCTGATACCCTGGCCCTTGGCTCTCCTCCATACAGAGACCTTTGGGCAAGGTGGGAGAAAGAGCACATGGCTCGGGTGTTAGCTCTAGCTCGTCCTGCCTCACCTCTTGATGGAGGGGGGGGGGCAATCCGCTAATGGGAGATTCCGATGTGGGAACCATATCGTGAAGGTTTTGATCATATATCGATGCCTCCATTGATCCTTTTTATCACACAACGGAACTCTCAAAGAAAGCACCAATGTCGGTACTAAAACCGGCAAATCTCGGGTAGGGGGTCCTGAGCTGTGGATCTTGGATCGATGGGTAGCAGTAGACAAAGGAGACAATGTTTACCCAGGCGTGAGCCCTCTCGAAGAGTGAAAACCCTACGTCCTTCTTTGATTGTATAGATGATGAAGTATCGAGTACAAGCTTGATCTACCTCGAGATTGTATGTTGTGTTCTAACCCTAAGGCGACTAATTGTGATTGTGTCTCTACAGACTAAACCCTATGGTTTATATAGGCACCAGGGGTAGCTAGGGTTACATATGGTCGGTTGCCAACCAGGGATAAACACGCTGACAGGTGAAGTAGTCCTTGAAGTACACGCCAAGTCTTCGGCTGAATCCATCTTGGTCATGTCTGAGTTTGAGGCTTCCGGAGTCCTTCCTTGTGAGATTGGTGGGCCATAAGCTTGGCCCATGGACGGTGGGCCAACTAGGTTGGTGACCCTTAATCCAGAACACCGTCACCAAGCATTGACGCACCCAGACGCTTGGCATCACCAGCATTCACTACTTAAAGGCGGCCACACCTGGCGAACAACACACCACAACCCTATCCATTCCATGTCATCCTCCTATGCACCACATCCACCAGACCGCGACCGGGAACACACTATGGGAGAGCCTGTCAACGGCGATGAACCACGAGGTCACTACCCTTGCGGCCGCATGGCAGAGCCGTCGTGCCTGGCGGATCGAGGTCGGCAGGCCAGCCAGCTCCCCCAAGGATTCCGATGACGACCCCACGATGGAGACGGGTTCCGACGATGACTCAGCGCTAGAGCGTGCACCGGTCCATGTCAGCTTTACCATGGAGTAGGCGCACTTGAACACCGCCATGGCGGAGGAGCATCCTGTGTTGGCGCCTATATATATAATTTGTTCAGGCAGGTGCAGGAGGGGTAGCAATACAACCTCATCCTCTCCGAGCAGCACCGGCTGGCGGGGGGGGGGAGGGGATCTACGACGAGTGAGCGAGGAAGCCATGTCCGCGGCGAACCTCAACTTCATCGCCAAGCAACAGGCGCTCTATGAGGCCGCCCATGCTCAAGCCACCGCTCACAACGCATAGACGACGTGGCCGGACGCGGGCACGGAGGTGTGTAGGCTGCACAGACGATTGTGGACCAAAAATCCACCAGCCGCATGTTCTACCCGCCGCCAAACACTGTTTGGCCGCAACTGTGGGACGACGGGAGTGTCGGACCCTCCATTTTAATCATGGAACTCACGTCCACTGGCAACAGATAGGTCGTAGACTCCTGCGATGATGAGTAGGGCATGGGAGTGTTGGGAAACGTTGAATGGAAAACAAAAAAATCTACGCACACGCAAGATCTATCCATGGAGATGCATAGCAACGAGGGGGAGAGTGTGTCTACGTACCCACGTAGACCGTAAGCGGAAGCGTTTGTTAATGTGGTTGATGTAGTGGAACTTCTTCGCAATCCAACCGATCGAGTATCGAATGTACGGCACCTCTGCGTTCAGCACACGTTCAACTCGGTGACGTCCTCGCCTTCTTGATCCAACAAGACGAAAAAGTAGTGGATGAGTTCTGGTAGCACGACGGCGTGGTTACGGTGGTGGTGATGCTATCTCCACAGGGCTTCGCCTGAGCACTACGAAAATATGATCGAGGGATAAAACTGTGGAGGGGGGCGCCACACACGGCTAAGCATTGTCGTGGGTTATGTGTGGCGCCCCCCTCCCACATATATATAGGTGGGGGAGAGGGAGCAGCCAAGGAGGTGCCCCAAGGAGGCCGAATCCTCCTAGGGTTCCTTCCCTAGCCG
>NC_057805.1:357071604-357097527 GCF_018294505.1 Triticum aestivum
AAAAGGGGGGAGAGGGAAGGATGGGGGAGGCCGAATCCCCTTCCTTCCTTTCTCCCATAGGCCGGCTGCCATAGGGGGTGCGCCAGCCCCTTGTGGGCTGGTGTGCTCCCCTCTAATGGCCCAATAGGCCCACTATCCTCCCGGGGCTCCGCGGAACCCCTTCCGGTGATCTGATGACCACCCGGTACCTCCCGAAACTCTTCCGATGTTCGAATAGTATCGCCCTATATATCAACCTTTACCTCAAGACCATTCCAGAGCTCCTTGTCATGTCCGTGAACTCCGAACAACATTCGGTCACCAAATCATTTAACTCATATAACACTATATCGTCAACGAATGTTAAGCGTGCGGACCCTACGGTTTCGAGAACTATGTAGACATGACCGAGACACCTCTCCGATCAATAACCAATAGCGGAACCTGGATGATCATATTGGCTCCTACATATTCTACGGATATCTTTATCAGTCAAACCTTATGACAACATACGTAATTCCCTTTATCCATCGATATGTTACTTGCCCGAGATTCGATCATCGGTATCATCATACCTAGTTCAATCTCTTTACCGGCAAGTCTCTTTAATCGTTCCGTAATACATCATCTTGCAACTAACTCCTTAGTCACTTTGCCTACAAGGATTCTTACGATGTGTATTACCGAGAGGGCCCAGAGATACCTCTCCGATACTCAGAGTGACAAATCCTAATCTCGATCTATGCCAACTCAACAAACACCTTCGGAGATACCTGTAGAGTATCTTTATGATCACCTAGTTATGTTGTGATGTTTGATAGCACACAAGGTATTCCTCCGGTTTCCGGGAGTTGCATAATCCCGTAGTCGAAGGAATATGTATTTGTCGTTAAGAGAGAAATAGCAATAAACTGAACGATCATATGCTAAGCTAACGGATGGGTCTTGTCCATCACATCATTCTCCTAATGATGTGATCCCGTTATCAAATTACAACACATGTCTATGGTTAGGAAACCTTAACCATCTTTGATCAATGAGCTAGTCTAGTAGAGGCTTACTAGTGACACGGTATTTGTTTATGTATTCACACATGTATTTAAGTTTCCGATCAATACAATTCTAGCATGAATAATAAACCTTTATCATGAATAAGGAAATATAAAATAACAACTTTATTATTGCCTTTAGGGCATATTTCCTTCAGTCTCCCACTTGCACTAGAGTCAATAATCTAGATTACATTGTAATGAATCTAACACCCGTGGAGTCTTGGTGCTGACCATGTTTTGCTCGCGGAAGAGGCTTAGTCAATAGGTCTGCTACATTTTGATCAGTATGTATTTTGGAAATCTCTATGTATGCATCCTTGACCTTTTCATGAATGGAGTTGAAGCGTCTCTTGATGTGTTTGGTTCTCTTGTGAAACCTGGATTCCTTCGCCAAGGCAATTGCTCCAGTGTTGTCACAAAAGATTTTCATTGGACCCGATGCACTGGGTATTACACCCATATCGGATATGAACTCCTTCATCCAGACTCCTTCATGTGCTGCTTCCGAAGCAGCTATGTACTCCGCTTCACACGTAGATCCTGCCACGATGCTCTGCTTGGAACAACACCAACTAACACCAACTTAGAGTCATCCGGATCAGTGTCGAAGCTAGCATCGACGTAACCATTTATGACGAGCTCTTCGCCACCTCCATAAATGAGAAACATATCCTTGGTCCCTTTCAGGTACTTCAGGATGTTCTTGACCGTTGTCCAGTGATCCACTCATGTGTTACTTTGGTACCTCCCTACCAAACTTATGGCAAGGCACACATCACGTCTGGTACACAGCATAGCATACATTATAGAACCTATGGATGAGGCATAGGGAATGACTATCATTTTCTCTCTATCTTTTGCAGTGGTCGGGCTTTGAGTCTGACTCAATTTCAGACCTTGTAACACAGGCAAGAACCCTTTCTTTGACTGATCCATTTTGAACTTCAAAACTTTGTCAAGGTATGTGCTTTGTGAAAGTCCTATCACTACAAAAAAATACATGATGCCTGCTAGAACTACGTCGGTATTTCCCCAAAGAGGAAGGGATGATGCAGCACAACAACGGTAGGTATTTCCCTCAGTGATGAGAACAAGGTTATCGAACTAGTAGGAGAACCACGCAAGACTACGTGAATGGCACCTGCACACAGATAACAAATACTCGCAACCCAACGTATTAAAGGGGTTGTCAATCCCTTTCGAGCAACGGCGTCAGAAATTGGCAAATGGACGTGAGAAAGTTGTAATAAATTCATAGATAGATCACCAAATAAAATAAAGTGCAGCAAGGTATTTGTGTACTTTTGGTTTAATAGATCTGAAAATAAAAGCAAATAAAAATAGATCGCAAAGGCAAATATAATAAAGAAGAGACCCGGGGCCGTAGATTTCACTAGTGGCTTCTCTCAAGAAAAATAGCAAATGGTGGGTGAACAAATTATTGTTGGGCAATTGATAGAACTTCAAATAATCATGACAATATCCAGGCAATGATAATTATATAGGCATCACGTCCAAGATTAGTAGACCGACTCCTGCTTGCATCTACTACTATTACTCCACACATCGACTGCTATCCAGCATGCATCTAGTGTATTAAGTTCATGGGAAAACGGAGTAATGCAATAAGAATGATGACATGATGTAGACAAGATCTATTTATGTAGAAATATACCCCATCTTGTTATCCTTAATAGCAACGATACATACGTGTCGGTTCCCCTTCTGTCATTGGGATCAAGCACCGTAAGATCGAACCCATCACAAAGCACCTCTTCCCATTGCAAGATAAATAAATCAAGTTGTCAAAACAAAACCCAAATATCGGAGAAGAAATACGAGGCTATAAGCAATCATGCATATAAGAGATCAAAGAAGACTCAAATAACTTTCATGGATAAAAAGATAGATCTGATCATAAACTCAAAGTTCATCGGATCCCAACAAACACACCGCAAAAAAAAGTTACATCATATGGATCTCCAAGAGACCATTGTATTGAGAATCAAAAGAGAGAGAGGAAGCAATCTAGCTACTAACCACGGACCTGTAGGTCTACAAAGAACTACCACGCATCATCAGAGAGGCACCAATGGGCATGATGAACCCCTCCGTGATGGTGTCTAGATTGGATCTGGTGTTTCTGGAACTTGCGGCGGCTGGAATTGATTTTCGTCGACTCCCCTAGGGTTTCTAGAATATTGGGGTATTTATAGAGCAGAGAGGCGGTGCAGGAGGCCACCGAGGTGGGCACAACCCACCAGGGCGCGCCTGGGCCTCTAGGCGCGCCCTGGTGTCTTGTGGTCACCTCGAGCTCCCTCTTCGGTACTACTTTGGCCCATTGGATGTCTTCTAGTCCAAAAAAAATTTCGCTGCGTTTGGAGTCCGTTTGGTATTGATTTCCTGCGATGTAAAAAACATGCAGAAACAACAACTGGCACTGGGCACTATGTCAATAGGTTAGTACCAAAAATGATATAAAATGACTATAAAATGATTGTAAAACATCCAAGAATGATAATATAACAACATGGAAGAATAAAAAATTATAGATACGTTGAAGACGTATCAGCATCCCCAAGCTTAATCCCGCTCGTCCTCGAGTAGGTAAATGATAAAAACAGAATTTTTGATGTGGAATGCTGCCTAACATGTTCATCACATATTCTTTTCTTTGTAGCATGGACATTTGGACTTTTATATGGTTCAAAGCAATAGTGTAGTTTTGACATGAGCACTTTAATACTCAAGCATATCAACAAGCAACCATGTGTTTCAAAATATCAACACTAAAATAAGTTATCCCTAGCCCATTATGCTCAATCATTGATCCATTCATGAAACACACTCACATATTAGCTACACCCAATGCTCAAGTATGATCATAGTGCCCCTTAGTTGGTGATTTATAAGAGAAGATGGAGACTCAAGTAAAAAATAAGAAATGCATAAAGTAAAATAAAGGCCCTTCGCAGAGGGAAGTAGGGATTTGTAGAGGTGCCAAAGCTCAACGCAAAAATGACAGAGGGAAGTAGGCATGCTTTTCCTGTCAACGAGAATGATCGAGTAGTTCCAAATACTTTCCATGCTAGATATATCATAGGCGGTTCCCAAACAGAAAATAAAGTTTATTCCTTTTTCCACCATACTCTCACTTTCCATGGCTAACCGTATCCACGAGTGCCTTTCATACCAACACTTTCCAAGGAATTTATAATTTGACAACATAAAGTAAATTCATTTTTCATTTTGGGACTAGGCATCCCTAATACTTTGCCTTACTCTCGTGCAATGACAAGTGAATAAACACTCATCATGAGAATAACATATCTAGCATGGAAATATATTAGCCACCCCCTACCGTTTCATGAGCGGTACGAGCACACAAAATAGAAGTTTATTTTGAAAATTAGAGATGGCACATACAAATTCGCTTAGAACGGCACGGAAATACCGCATATAGGTAGGTATAGTGGAATCATAAGGCAAAATTGGTTTAAAGGATTTTGGATGCACAAGTAGTGATCGTAGTTAGTGCAAATGAAGGCTAGCAAAAAGATTGAGAAGCGACCAACCAAGAAACAGAAAATCTCATAAGCGAGCATTGAACATAATTAACACCTAATAATGCACCACAAGTAGGATGTAATTTCATTGCATAACTATTGACTTTCGTGCTTGCATAGGGAGTCACAAACCTTAACACCAATATTCTTACTAAAGCACAATTACTCATCAACATGACTCACATATCACATTATCATATCTCAAAATTATTACAAAGAATCAACTTTATTTTGTCCAATTATCTTCATGAAAGTTTTTATTATATCCTCCTTGGATATCTATCACTTCGGGACTAGTTTCATGTGTTGCTTTTGATAAGCTTAAACAAATATAAGTGAAGATCATGAGCATAATATTTCTTTCTCTCAAAATAATTTAACTGAAGTAAGAGAGAATTTCTAAAAAAAATTACTAACTCTCTAATAAATCTAAGTGAAGCATCAGAGCATTTCTTCAAAAATAACAAAGCACACCGTGCTAAAAAAGATATAAGTGAAGCACTAGAGCAATTCCATAGCTCATAAAGATTTATGTGAAGCATAATTTTTGCTCTCTCAAATAGGTGTGTCCAGGAAGGATTCATGACTTAAAACAAAAAGAAAAACAAGCAAAGACTCATATCATACAAGACGCTCCAAGCAAAACTCATAGTATGTGACGAATAAAAATATAGTTTCGAGTAAAATATCGATGGTCGTTAGAAGAAAGAGGGGATGCCACTCGGGCATCCCCAAGCTTAGTTGCTTGCTTATCTTTGGATAATAGCTCGGTATGCCATGGGCATCCCCAAGCTTAGGCTCTTCTTACTTCTTATTCCTTCATCCATCGGAACATCACCCAAAACTTGAAAACTTCAATCACACAAAACTCAACAAAACCTTCATGAGATCCGTTAGTATAAGAAAGCAAATCACTACTATAAGTATAGTTGCAAACCCATTCATGTTTTAGTTTTGCATTATATCTACTGTATTCCAACTTTTCTATGGCAGAAACTCTTCAAAGAAAACCATAGAATCATCAAAACAAGCACACAACGCAAAGAAAACAGAATCTGTCAAAAACAGAACAGTGTGTAGCAATCTGAGAACTTCAAATGCTTCTGTAACTCCAAAACTTCTGAAAAATAGGACAACATGGGCAATCTGTATATAAATCTTGTGTAAAAAATTCAGAGCAAAAGCACGTTTCTGTGATTTTTGAAAATTATTTTTCTGAGCGCAAAAGTTTCTGTTTTTCAGCAAGATCAAATAAACTATCACCCAACAAGATCCTAAAGGCTTTGCTTGGCACAAACACTAAATTAAACCACAAAAACACTTCTAACCAGAGGCATAATTGGGTATTTTATTGAAAACAGCAAGAAAACTAAAAAGCAAAAAGATACAAGTTGGGTTGCCTCCCAACAAGCGCTATCGTTTTACGCCCCTAGCTAGGCATAAAGCAAATGATCTAAGTATTGTCATCTTTGTTCTCCAATTCTTCAATCAAACACTTAGAACTCTTCAAAGATTTTCCATACAAATTTTCAATGACAATACTCCTAGGAACAGGTTTAAAGAATTCATTCTTGCCCAAAGGATCTCTTATAACTTCAACAAAATCCGGGTGAATACTAATCATGTTAAGATCTTCTTTACTATTATTACTAGAAGTTGCACCCTTGTTCTTAGTAACTTGAGTGATCTTGCCAATCTTTACAGTTTTTTTCAATAGACTTAGCAGAAGCAAAAGCCGTCCTTAGATTACTAAAGGTGTCTTCTAGTCTATTAATTCGAGACGGGCTTTCTTCAATTCTTTCATGAATTACGGTTCCCTTTTCTTTTAACAACTTAAAAACTTCTCCTGCTTTTGACCCAATTTTAGTAGCAAAACTATGCATCTTTTTATACAAATTTTCAATAGGTTCTTCGGTAAGAATTTTCTTTTCAATAGCATCTAGTCTTTCCATGACATGCTCAAGAGTCAAAGTTGTTTCATTAATCATAAGAGGTGGTGAGCCCACTAAATTTCCCATAGCATTAAAAGCATCAAGAGAAGGACACATCAAGCAATTTCCACCTGTAATCATATCAAGGACGAATCTATACCAGGTGGTGATGCCCACATAAAAACAGCAAAGAAGAACAACGGTAGATTGCTTACGGATAGATCTATTATGAGCATTGCAAATCCTATACCAAGCATCTTTTAAATTCTCTCCTCCCTTTGTTTAAAGTTGAGAACCTCGTTATCGGGAGTGCATGCAATAAAGGAAGAACTATCCATGGCGACAAAATGTGGCAAACAAAATTGCACACAAAAACAGATCTGGCGAGAAAAACGTCGAACGAAAAAGAGGGCGAATAAAACGGCAAATTTTTGTGAAGTTGGGGAGAGGAAAACGAGAAGCAAATGGCAAATAATGTAAATTGCAAGGAGATGAGATTTGTGATTAGGAACCTGGTAGATGTTGATGATGTCTCCCCGGCAATGGCGCCAGAAATTCCTTTTGATGCCTGCTAGAACTACGTCGGTATTTCCCCAAAGAGGAAGGGATGATGCAGCACAACAACGGTAGGTATTTTCCTCAGTGATGAGACCAAGGTTATCAAACCAGTAGGAGAACCACGCAACACTACGTGAACGGCACACAAATAACAAATACTCGCAACCCGACGTATTAAAGGGGTTGTCAATCCCTTCCGCGCATAGACGTCAGAAATTGGCAAATGGACGTGAGAAAGTAGTAGTAAATTTATTGGTAGATCACCAAATAAAATAAAGTGCAGCAGGGTATTTTTGTATTTTTGATTTAATAGATCTGAAAATAAAAGCAAATAAAAATAGATCACAAAGGCAAATATAATAAAGAAGAGACCCGGGGGCCATAGATTTCACTAGTTGCTTCTCTCGAGAAAAATAGCAAACGGTGGGTGAACAAATTACTGTTCGGCAATTGGTAGAACTTCAAATAATCATGACGATATCCAGGCAATGATCTTTATATAGGCATCACGTCCCAGATTAGTAGACCGACTCCTGCCTGCATCTACTACTATTACTCCACACATCGACCGCTATCCAGCATGCATCTAGTGTATTAAGTTCATGGAAAAACGGAGTAATGCAATGAGAATGATGACATGATGTAGACAAGATCTATTTATGTAGAAATATACCCCATCTTGTTATCCTTAATAGCAACGATACATACGTGTCGGTTCCCCTTCTGTCACTGGGATCAAGTACCGTAAGATCGAACCCATCACAAAGCACCTCTTCCCATTGCAAGATAAATAGATCAAGTTGGCCAAAAAAAACCCAAATATCGGAGAAGAAATATGAGGCTATAAGAAATCATGCATATAAGAGATCAAAGAGGATTCAAATAACTTTCATGGATAAAAAGATAGATCTGATCATAAACTCAAAGTTCATCAGATCCCAACAAACACACCGCAAAAAAGAGTTACATCATATGGATCTCCAAGAGACCATTTATTGAGAATCAAAAGAGAGAGAGAGAGGAAGCCATCTAGCTACTAACTACGGACCCGTAGGTCTACAAAGAACTACTCACGCATCATCGGAGAGGCACCAATGGGCATGATGAACCCCTACATGATGGTGTCTAGATTGGATCTGGTGTTTCTGGAACTTGCGGCGGTTGGAATTGATTTTTGTTGACTCCTCTAGTGTTTCTGGAACATTGGGGTACTTATAGAGCAAAGAAGCGGTGCAGGAGGACACCGAGGTGGGAACAACCCACCAGGGCGCGCCTGGGCCTCCATGCGCACCCTTCTTGTGCTCACCTCGGGCTCCCTCTTCGGTACTTCTTTGGCCCACTGGATGTCTTCGGGTCCAAAAAAGTCCACAAAAAGTTTCGCTACATTTGGACTCCGTTTGGTATTGATTTCCTGCGATGTAAAAAACATGGAGAAAAGAGTAACTGGCACTGGGCACTATGTCAATAGGTTAGTACCAAAAAATGATATAAAATGACTATAAAATGATTGTAAAACATCCAAGAATGATAATATAACAATATGGAACAATAAAGAATTATAGATACGTTGGAGACGTATAAATACACTTCCGTGATGATACTTGTTTGTCACAGTAGGTCATGTTTTCTGTCATGCATGTACATCGATAACAATTTTATGACAGAATCAAGATAGTCATACCTGTGCTGTCGTAGAAGTGTTCCATGACATTACCAAAATTATTATCACGGAAGTGTCCACTTCCATGACGATAAATCGCGCGTCATAGAAGTGCTTTCGTCAAGGGTAACCGACACGTGGCATTGTCGGATCACGGGTTCCGGCAAAACCCTTAAGGTTCAAACTCTGGGGTGCAAGCGAAGTTCTTTCCCCCTGCCGATCCACTCCCTAGCTTGCTTAGATCTCACGGACGAACTCTACAAACATACAACACAAAAGACACAAGATTTATACTGGTTCGGGCCACCATTGTGGTGTAATACCCTACTCCAGTGTGGTGGTGGTGGATTGCCTCTTGGGCTGATGATGAACAGTACAAGGGTAAGAATAGCCTCCTGAGGTTGAGGTGTTCTTGTGCTTGGCTAACTTGTGTGTGTGGATTCACTCAGCTCGGGCTTGCTTGTGAGCTCTGGACTAGATGCTTGTAAGCTCTGAACTCGATGCCCTCTACGGTGGTGGCTAGTTCTACTTATATAGGCCTTGGTCCTCTCCCCAAATATTGAGCGGGAAGGGAGCCAACAACGGCCAATTTGAAAGGGGACAACTAGTACTGCTTATCCTGACAAAAGCGGTCTTCGCCTGCAAAGGCTCTGGTGGTGACGCCGCCTTGGGCTCCATGGTGACCTTCGTCTTGCCGTCCTGCTGGTCTTGGTCTCGTTGCACCGATATGGAAACCTTTGCTTGACGCCTCGGTACTCTGCGCCTGCGCTTGCTTCCTTAGCACCAAAGGGGAAACAAGGACACTACGCGCGCTGGCGCCCGCCTGGCGCCCGCTTGATCTTGTTCGTCATGGCTCACGTCACGAGAACCTCGCGAGGTTTGCCTTGCCTTGATCTCTCCGCTCCTCGCGAGCCAACCTGGTGAGGCCGCTCCTGAGGAGGTCATGTGTCGTCCGCCTCGCGAGGCTTGGCCCCTCGCGAGGGTCTTGAACGCCTTGTTGGTGAAGATGGGCCGTACAGGCCTGCTAGCACAGCCACGCCGTGGGTCGCAGGCAGGCAAGTCTGGGGACCCCCGTTCCCAGAATGCTGACAGGCTTCCATTGTTACGGGTCGCCGTTAAGCTATCGGGTCCGGTTTTGGATCCGGTAACCCGCTAACAGCCACGACCAATGGTGATTTTCCATGTGGGAAATTATCATTTGCCGACGGAACCACGTGTCAGCTCCGCGTTGGCACAGATGTCACTCATCCAATGGGCGAGATGCGCCTATGATATGTTGACACATGGACCGGCCCAAAAGTGGCCCATTAAGATTAAATGTGCCGGCCTAGCTAAAGGCCCACAAGATTTTGCAGACCATAATGGGCCGGCCCAGCTAAAGGCCCACAAGATTTTGCAAACCATAATGGGCTGGCCCAGCTAAAGGCCCACAAGATTTTGAAAACACTAGTGGGCTGGCCCGTTAACAGGCTGCCATGTATTGGGCCAAATGTCGGCCCATATTTGATCCAGTCCATTAACAGCCTGCCATGTTCTAGGCCTAATAAAGGCCCATATGAGATCCGGCCCATTAATAGCCTACCACGTTCTGGGCCATATTACCGCCCATATCAGATCCGTCCCTTTAAGAGCCTTTCATTCTTTGGGCTAAATTATGGCCCATAACAGATTCGGCACGTCAACTGGACGATGTGCTTTTGGGCCCACTTGAGGCCCGGTTAGGATTGCTAAAGGCCCATTTAATAGTACGGCCTGATAGTTGTTTCGGCCTGTTAAAGGCTTGTTTAACATTTCGGCCCTATATTTATTTCGGTCTGTTAAAAGCCAGTCATATAGTTGAGCCTAATTATGGCCCGCTTTGCATCCGACCTGCTCACATCTGATAATCTGATTGGGCCAAACAAGGACCGAGACAATTTTGGCCTGTTAACGCCACGTGATGTGATTGGCACAATCATGGGCCGGGGTCTATTTCGGCCTACTGTCGGCCGTGAGCTGTTCGGCACATTTCAGGTCCAACCTACTTTTCAGCCTACTAAGAGCCCATTGCATTTTCTTTCCAAAATAGGGCCGGCGGTTTACTCGGCCTATTAAAAGCCCGAAACTACTAGTGGGCCAGTTTACATTTAGGCCTGTTAACGAACCAAGATGACTGGGCCCATGATGCGGCTCATATAACGTGATTTGCATGACGACCCGATTATGTACCGTAATTTTACGGTTTGGACGGTTTACTTTCCATGGAGCGAAGACAGGATATATATATATACAGTAAAATAACTGCAGCATCATGAATAAGAAAAAACCTAGACTATACAATAAAGAAATTATGGCATATTACATCCACTGGGCATCAAAGTTCGCCACTATGATAATAAAGCACAAGCAGACAACAGATTACATACACTGGGCATCAAAGATCGCCACCAGTGCAAATAAACATGACGACAAAATAATATACAAAACCGACAGCACTTCAATAGAGTTCAAGAAAGGTTAGCCTTGCTCGGGAGCTGCAGCGAAAGCAGCTGAGCAAGCTGATGAGACTGCGCTTGTTTGATGCTTATATCCTCCTCACTCTGAAAGAGAAACAAGCAGACAGATGACATGTTTTGCACATATAAGTATCAGTGCTGACAATTCATCACATTTCTTATTGGCGAATAAAGAGACAGAGTTTAAAATAGCATTAACACAATATGGTATTGTTCAGGTTAAGACATGGCAGGAAATGACATTGTGAAGGAGTTGGCAGCTTCACGACACCACTGGATTACAAATCAAGAACTCATAAGTATCAATGGTTAGTGTGCTATCAATTTATCCCATTTCAGGTTAGCAAATAAAGAGACGGTTTAAATAATAGTAGAATGACATGACATTGTTCATAGTTAAGACATTGCAGATATGTCATTGTGCTGTAGTGGGTAGTTTCACGACACCACTGGATTATGGATCAAGAACAGAAGCATACATGCAGTGCAAAAGAAGATCACTTGCTCTATATAGTTTAATTTACATGGTATGAAGAAGGAACTTGGTTGTACAACTGAAAACTTAAATTGGGAAGGAGAAACTTTTGTTTATGAACTTCATAATAAACTTTAAACATGCAATTTGATGCAAACACCAAAAATAAACAGCTGTTGCAGTCATGCCTAACCTAATATACACAACAAAGTTTGAAGGCTTGAGAAGGACAAAACTTACATTAGTGGTGAAGACCGGCTCTATAAAGCCCTTGTCGATGCTGATGGGGGGGGGGCAATTCAAGAAGTTTACCACAGAATTTTCTTCATAAGCATTGCCTTTATTCTACATTTTGTTAAGAGTAAATATAGATGTGATAATATAAGAAAAAATACAAAATATTTAAGATAAGATGAAGAGTGATGCTACATAACCAAGTAGCTATAAATGTAAGTACATCGATACAGGCAAAAGGTACAGCCAAGAGCAATGTAGGGCTAGACTTCTTCAGTACCATTGGTGTTAATTATCCAACCTTATGGTAAGAGTAAATATAGATCTGATGTGTAGAAAATGGAGGGCAAAGGAAAATAAGCTGCAGAGTGATGGTACATGAGCAACTAGTTGTTAATATAAGTACACTAATAAAGGACATCAGGTACTTACAAGAACAATGCAGAGCTAAACTTTTTCATTGGCATTTGGTATATTCTACATTAATGTAACGATTAATACAGATCTGATAATTTGGGGCGAACAATTGATAAGCCAGCTATCATGCATACTGCTGTCACATAATGAATCAGGTATGAATGCAAGTACAGTGATACAGGACAACAAGTACTAACAAGAGCAAAGCAGTGGGCAGCATATTTGCGATATCCCGTCGTCCTTTTCAAACCAGAATCCTTCTTCGAGCGGATTTCCTGCAAAAGAGATCCGTAAGGCACATTCGGAAAAGTAGAAGTTCAAATTGTCATGTGATATCATAGACAGTACCTCATGCTGGGAATGAGACCAGTTCATAACAAGGTTTTTCCATTCAATTTCTTCTAAATTTAGCACATGAGACTTCACCAGAAATTCGTTTATAGGCTTGCCATCAAAGTGTGATTTCCTCAGGTAACATCGATACTGCTGCAATGCTTCCTTGAAAAGCGCAAGCAAGCTTTCCTTGTCATGACTATCCAGATTGACCCTCGCGTACTTACAACAATGTAATGTAAATCATTGATGTGTTCAATCAGCAGAAAACAGGAAAATAATCACCATGAATAATAGCACTTACACGTAAGTGGGACAGGAAGATGTGAAAATGGTGTTTGTCTTCACTATAATCTTCCCATGATGGGAATATATGCACGTAGTCCCTAACAACATTGAAAGCATTGTCTTTTAAACTGGGAATAACTGGAATGGGGTCCCAATATGCAGGAATTAGCCGTCTCTGCAGTTGGGATAGGTCTTTGACCGGTGGACTTGCTGTAATTTTTGTTGGAGTGGGATTTTTCTGTGGTACGACTGGTGCTATGGCAACTGAAATCGGCATACCTTTTGCTGGAGTGCAGGTCCTGTGTGGTGGGGCTAGTGGTGTGGCCAGTGAAGTATCGGTACAGTCTGCTAGAGTCGGTCCTACATTTTGTGTCACTGGTTGTAGAGCCAATATAAATGGGGTGCTATCTGATTTCTCCGGCACCACCATATTTTTCAAGGACTTTGCTGGTGCTCCTTCTGGTTCGGCAATCACCCTCCTCCCTTTTGATGTCTAGTGCACAAGAACATCATTTGAGTGAAAAAACATGGTATGATGACAGATGGAATATGTATTGATAATGGATGGGCATGGCATCTTGACACATATGATGAGTAAACTAAGCAGATGGCGGTGCAACAAAGTAGAAGAAATGCAAGACACCTTATGCAAGATACGCGCAATCAATAAAACCTTGCCAAATTAGAACAGGCACCTTGATGGGTGAATAGGACAGGCCATCTGCCTTTGACTCCTCGAGGTCAGAATAGTCATTAGGATCATATTCTGAACAAGAATCTGCAGGTGGGGAGCGTATGAGTTTCATTGCATCCAGAATGGAACTCAATGCCTTGGTGCCAATTTTGTTAGTCATTGCAGTGTTCCACAATATTCTTCTGATGCGCGCATTCTCATATTCATTGTGATTACGTACAATATCTGAGAAGCATGAAAACATAAATAGTAGTGAGATTATCTTTGTAATGCAGAGGGTAATCTAATATAGGGGTGTCGGTGCCAAAACCGGCGGATCTCGGGTAGGGGGTCCCGAACTGCACGTCTGAGGTCGATGGTAACAGGAGACGGGGGACACAATGTTTACCCAGGTTCGGGCCCTCTCTATGGAGGTAATACCCTACTTCCTGCTTGATTGATCTTGATGAATATGAATATTAGAAGAGTTGATCTACCACGAGATCGTAATGGCTAAAACCCTAGAAGTCTAGCCTGTATGACTATGATTATGAGTATTCGGCTCTACGGGCCTAACTCCCCGGTTTATATATACACCGGAGGGATCTAGGGTTACATAAAGTCGGTTATAGAGAAAGGAATCTTCATATTTGGTCGCCAAGCTTGCCTTCCACGCCAAGGAGAGTCCCGTCCGGACACGGGTTGAGTCTTCGGTCTTTGTATCTTCACAGCCCATTAGTCCGGCCCATGGCTAACAGGCCGGACGCCCGAGGACCCCTTAGTCCAGGACTCCCTCAGTAGCCCCTGAACCAGGCTTCAGTGATGAGGTGTCCGGCGCGCAGATTGTCTTCGCCATTGCAAGGCAGGTTCCCCTTTTCGAATACTCCAAGATGGTCTTCAGATGTAACGAACGTGTCCGGATCTGCAACACAAGTACCACACACAACCGAAGAGAGCATAATATTGCACGAGTCCAGTCTACTAACAACTTTTTTGTAAGGTGACATCACGTCCGTCTGGTCATCATTTCGAACCATTTCCGTCTGTCGTTCTGCGTTTTGAGACGCGGTTTTCATTGGCATGTCTCGTCGAAGTAGAGATCGTGTCCCCTTATTGCGGAATTCTCATCAATACGGGCATGGGTAATCTAACCGTGCCATTTACACAGCCCTTGGGAACAGGCGAGTTTTAAGGTGAATGGGGAGGCGCTTGATATTCGCTGCCTTTATCAGGAGATAAGGATTCCCTTTCTTCACCCACGCCTTCTCTCTTTCTCTGCCCCTCCATTCTCGAGCTCCAGCGCCCAAGTCCTCATCTTTTCCGCCTCAAAGAAGCACTCAAGCACGTCCGGATCTGGAGGGCAAGGCAAGTGGATGGCTTCCTCCGTTAAGGAGAAGGACATCACCAAGCTTCGGGAGGCCGAGTATCTGGCGAAAGAAATCGCCCACCGGCTTCCAGCCAAGGGGCAAATCGTCCCCACCCCGAAGCGCAACGAGAGGGTGGTGTTCATCCCCCATTTCATCCGCGGGTTAGGGTTTCCTCTCCACCCTTTCGTCCGCTGACTTATGTTCTATTACGCGCTAGATTTCCATGATCTAGCCCCAAACTCTTTCCTCAACATCTCAGCATTCATTGTCGCGTGTGAGGCCTTCCTCCGCATCCAACCCCACTTCAGACTGTGGCTCAAGATCTTCAACGTGAAGCCGAAGGTGGTGGATGGTGATACGTCTCCGTCGTATCTACTTTTCCAAACACTTTTGCCCTTGTTTTGGACTCTAACTTGCATGATTTGAATGGAACTAACCCGGACTGACACTGTTTTCAGCAGAATTGCCATGGTGTTATTTATGTGCAGAAATAAAAGTTCTCAGAATGACCTGAAACTCCACGGAACTTATTTTTGGAAAATATTAAAAATATTGGCGAAAGAATCAAGGCCAGGGGGCCCACCACCTGTCCATGAGGGTGGGGGCGCGCCTGCCCCCCTAGGCGTGCCCCCTGCCTCGTGGGCCCCCTGGAGCTCCACCGACCTCAACTCCAACTCCATATATTCGTGTTCGGGGAGAAAAATCAGAGAGAAAGATTCATCGCGTTTTACGATACGGAGCCGCCGCCAAGCCCTAAAACCTCTCGGGAGGGCTGATCTGGAGTCCGTTCGGTGCTCCGGAGAGGGGAATCCGTCGCCGTCATCATCATCAACCATCCTCCATCACCAATTTCATGATGCTCACCGCCGTGGGTGAGTAATTCCATCATAGGCTTGCTGGACGGTGATGGGTTGGATGAGATTTATCATGTAATCGAGTTAGTTTTGTTAGGGTTTGATCCCTAGTATCCACTATGTTCTGAGATTGATGTTGCTATGACTTTGCTATGCTTAATGCTTGTCACTAGGGCCTGAGTGCCATGATTTCAGATCTGAACCTATTATGTTTTCATGAATATATGTGAGTTCTTGATCCTATCTTGCAAGTCTATAGTCACCTACTATGTGTTATGATCCGGCAACCCCGAAGTGACAATAATCGGGACCACTCCCGGTGATGACCATAGTTTGAGGAGTTCATGTATTCACTATGTGTTAATGCTTTGGTCCGGTACTCTATTAAAAGGAGGCCTTAATATCCCTTAGTTTCCATTAGGAGCCCGCTGCCACGGGAGGGTAGGACAAAAGATGTCATGCAAGTTCTTTTCCATAAGCACGTATGACTATATTTGGAATACATGCCTACATTACATTGATGAATTGGAGCTAGTTCTGTGTCACCCTATGTTATGATTGTTACATGATGAACCGCATCCGGCATAATTCTCCATCACCGATCCAATGCCTACGAGCTTTTCACATATTGTTCTCAGCTTATTTACTTTTCCATTGCTACTGTTACAATCACTAGAAAACCCAAAAATATTACTTTCGCTACCGTTACCGTTACTTCCATACTACTTTGCTACTAAATACTTTGCTGCAGATACTAAGTTATCCAGGTGTGATTCAATTGACAACTCAACTGCTAATACTTGAGAATATTCTTTGGCTCCCCTTATGTCGAATCAATAAATTTGGGTTGAATACTCTACCCTCGAAAACGGTTGCGATCCCCTATACTTGTGGGTTATCAGATGGCCAGCACGCGGAGTGCGGAGGCGCCATGGTGAGCAAGCTGCCCAATGTCACATGGCCCAAAGGTACTTTTGTGTAGACCGTCAAGGAGTGGCAGAAACTGTGGTTTCATATCACAGAGCCCTGCGACGCCACCTGGGCCGCGGCCTCCGAATTGAAGTCCGGAGCTCCAATGCGGCTCACCTCCTGGATAGAGAAGGGCCCAAATTGGTCTTCGTCCGACGAGCTGATAGCGCTGCAAATGCGCATCCAAAGCATGGTGGATAAAAACATCAAGCTCGTCGACGTGATCCAGGTGATGCTGGTTCGCCGGATCCTCCTGTGCCAAAGCCGAACCTGCCCTTTATGGGAATTCGATCTGGAGAAGCACCAAACCTTGGAAAGGCTCTTCGGAACTACTCACGAAGATGCCTGGAAGTTGCTCTTTAAGGGCAATGAGACGCCGCCGGCCATAGACTTGGACCGCGGGCACGATCTTGCCCATCCTGCCAGTGCAGTAAGTCCTTCACGCCTCAAGGCGCATCCTGTACTTGCTTGTTCAAGGAGGATATCTAAACTTTACTGTTTTATTTTTTCAGGTATGGACAAAGAAGGCGGAGCGGATTCGATGTCCGGCTCCGCTGCCCGAGGAACCAGCCATCCCGCTCCTGGCGAGGATGCTGGTCCCGGCGCCCTATCAGGCACCGGAGAAGAAGGCCAAGAAGAAGGCCAAGGCGGTCCGGAGTGGCCCCCTGCCGTATGGGAGCTTCGGACGTATCGTCCGAAGACAAGACTCACTCCTCCGCCACCGAAGACGACTACGAGGAGGAGGAAGAAAACAGCTCTCCCCCTGATGGGAGGAGGAAGAAGAGGGTGGCCTCCACAAAACTGGAGGCGGAGGCGTCCAAGAGGGGGAAGAGCTCCCTCGCGGATAACTCCGCGTGGGACGTTGACAGCAGCTCGGAGCGACCCCCCGAAACAAGCCCCTGGCCGCATCGTAAGTACTAAAAACACGCATATGTCCATGTGTCCGGCCTCTCTGCTTCATGGTATTAATATGTTAAATTATGCTATTACAGTCCAGCCCATGATAGCTCCCAGCTATCCTCATCAGGAGGTTCACTGGATTCGAAGGCGATGGCCAGCGAGTCGCCGCCGGCCGCTCACTCTCCCCAGGCCAAGGGTGATGCCGAGGTGCTGTCCCAAAGGACCTTCCCCGGCCAGGGAGAGGTTCAGGAGGTCGTCAAGGCGGCGCCGGAGGATGACTCTTCGGCCGCCGGACACATGGGAGGGGGGGAGCCCCCATGGAGACTGGCGATGGGGGCCATGCTCAGTTTGGCCCCCAGCCAAACATGATTCCGGAGACCTATATGGCTCCGGAATCCGGAGGGCAACCTCCTTCAAAAGAAGGGGGTGTGACAATTCCGTCGGTGACCTCTGTCCAACCAGGGGCACCGAATAATCTGCTGGAAGCGGTACGAGGCGCTTCCATTATGGAGGAACACCGTATCCTTATGGGTACGGTGGTTGAGAGGGTTCAGTCCGTCAAGAACGGACTGACCGAGGCCTGCACCAGACCAGCCTGCTAACAGGCTTTGAGGTAAGCGACACAAAAGAAGAAGTCCTGGTATAGACAGTAGCCCCTGAGACACCGTCCGGTGTTCGGAAAGACAAGCGAGACAGAGGATCAAAATAATTTTCGTAGGAAACTAATTAAATATGTCTTATGTGAATGAGCACGCGTCGTTGCTGGCCGCAACCTCTCATGCTGCTGAGGTCTCCGGACTAAAGCAGAGCCTGGAGCGGGCCGAGGAAGAGCTCGGCCAGGCAAGGAAACAGCTAGAGGAGAAGCAAGGTATGTTATGACTTGCTGTATATTCGAAAAGAATAATGATGTGTATTGACCGTAGTGCCATGATATGTGTAGGAGCGGTGACCGAGGTCGAGGTCCTTAAGCAGGCGCTGGCCGAGGCCAAGGAGAAAGCTGCCAAGGAACAAGCCGCTCATGAGAAGCATGAGGCCAGGCTTGATGAGGTCCAGCAGGAGCTCCAGGATGCCGTGAAGAAGTGCGAGTCCTTGGAACGTGATGTTTCGGCTGAAGAGACCGAACTCACCAAGGCTCGCCAAAGCGCACAAGAGGCTCGGACCGAAGCCCAAAGCGCCCTCCAGGAGATCCAACAGGCGAAGAAGATCGCAGCGGGTAAGACATTTAGTATGCAGAGCAAGTATGTGAAGAAGAAATATTTCTTACTAACCCGGATATGGAGTTCTCCAGGGGCATTTGTGGATCTGCCGCGCAGTGTATCTGATGCTACGGAATTCTTCCGAGCTAAAGAGGGGCGCTCAATGGAGAAGATGTTCTGGTCACAATACCTTGCGCCAGAACATCCGGTGCCCTTTAGCGACCAGCTAAAACAGCTGGTCGAGCTGCATAGAGTGGCCGAACTGGCCATGAAGGATTTAATAATCCGGCTATGGCCTACCGAAGCTATACCCATCAGCTATTTCGGGCTCGTGAAGCGGCTGGTCGAAGCTTGCCCCTGGCTTGACGTTATCAAGCGGTCGGTCTGCATCGAGGGCGCGCGCATGGTCTTCGCCCGCGTCAAGGTGTGGTGGGCGAAGATGGACGCCGTCAAGCTTGTAACCGAGGGACCGCCTGAGGGCAAGGAGCACCGCACGCCCGAGCGGTATTTCATAGACGTCCTGGAGGGGTCTCGCATTGTGGCGACGCAATGTGCGCGAGACATTATTTTTGAATGAATACACTCATGTTGTCTCTGCCTTGTATGATGAAACAAAGTCGTTATGTAATATAATGTTTGGTTTTAAAAAAAATTACCTCCTGTGCGGCCGTATTTTATGAAATCTGAGGGTTGGCCAGTCGTCGGCTTCTGCCCCCATGTAGGTAGTACGGGGGTGTTTGGGATGGAATCTAAACACTCTTGATCCAATTGTTTGGTCCTTGAAGGAGGTGTTTAGCGCAATGAACCAGACAATCAGACTATGCGGCTTGAACATCCTCACTTAGCCATAGGAGTTTGACAATAAAAACATAGGCGCAGCCCCTAGTATCCAAACTAGGATGCTGTAAACATCTGATCGGGTAAGTACCGATCCCTCGCGTAGTGCGGAAAAAAATCTCTAATGATTTGAAACCTCCGAAGAGCTGACCGGCTCTCGCCGCATCATGACAGTCAGTTTTCGGCTTTCTCTACTGAGGTGCTCATCCAGGTAAACTAGGGCACAATCGCAGTAGTTCTCCCTTTACTACCCTAGCCGATATAAAGGAACGTAAGGTAGCAAGCACAGGAGCCGGGCAACCCAACTATTGACCAAAGACATGATTCGGAGCCAATGCATATAGTGCTAAATTCGGGGTGCCGAACAATACTGTAAAAAGTGTTCGTACTTTGTTGCCGTATTGCAGGGCGCTATGAAGCCCCTGGCAAATTGAAACGTACCAAAGTGTACGGGTGCTATCTGTTTAAGTTATCAAAAGAAAAGGAAAACAGGGAAGAAGAAAGGGTAGTAAGCTAGGGCCGCAGAATTTGGCCTGCAAACTGTTTTCATTATGATTTGTAATACGTCAAAACGCATTCATACAAATAGTGCAATAAGCCAAAGGCTATTTAACATGCCATAACCAAGGGAGAGCCGTGTGTGGGTCCTGAAAACAGGTAGAGTGATCGTTAAAGAGACCACCTAGAAACTCCCCTATACATCTGTGCTTCTTGCCATCTTGGTGTATTTATCCTTCGAAAGGACCGGTAATCAGGCCATCAGGGGGGCCTATAGAAAAGAAACCTGAAAAGGAGAAAAAGGAAACAGTGAAAAGTATGTTAGTCCGGTGGCGATCGAGCCGTTGTGTGGATCATCGGCTAGGTATGCCTCCGTCTATGCCCACGGTATTTTGAGTGTGTAGTTATGTATGCGTGGGGAAAATGCCGCCACTTGGTCGGGACGGGACGGAGGCCGAATTGCTAGTCGAGCTCTTGACGAGCTGAGCTGTCCTATTGCAGAATAGTCCGGACCCTCTTGACGGTGTCCGGGAGCTCGGCCGCCGAATTAAGGTTCTGCTTGAAGAGGCCGCTCTGTACTTCTGCTGCTAAGGCAGTGGTGTGTTCCTCGGTACGGAGGGAGCGTTCCGTGTTTCCATTAACTGTTATGACACCGCGTGGTCCGGGCATCTTGATCTTAAGATAAGCATAGTGTGGCACCGCGTTGAATCGAGCGAATGCGGTTCGTCCAAGCAGTGCGTGATAGCCGTTGCGAAAGGGGACGATATCGAAGGTTAACTCTTCGCTTCGAAAGTTGTCCAGAGATCCGAAGACAACTTCTAGTGTGATTGAGCCCGTATAGCGGGCCTCTATACCTGGTATGACTCCTTTAAAGGTAGTCTTTGTGGGCTTAATTCTTGAGGGGTTAATGCCCATTTTGCGCGCTGTATCCTGATAGAGCAGGTTCAGGCTACTACCCCCGTCCATGAGGACTCGCGTGAGGTGGAATCCATCGATGATTGGGTCGAGGACCAGTGCGGCTGAACCGCCATGACAGATGCTGGTCGGATGGTCCCTGCGATCAAAAGTGATTGGACAGGAAGACCATGGGTTGAACTTTGGGGCGACTGGCTCCATCGCGTAAACGTCCCTGAGCGCGCGCTTGCGTTCCCTCTTGGGGATATGGGTAGCGTATATCATGTTCACCATTTTAACTTAGGGAGGGAAATTCTTCTGTCCTCCTGTGTTCGGTGGTGAGGGCTCATTGTCATCTTCCTTGTTTTGCGATCCCTTCTCCTTGTTTTCGGCATTTAACTTGCCGGCCTGTTTGAAAACCCAACAGTCTATGTTGGTATGATTGGCTGGTTTATCAGGAGTGCCGTTGATTTGGCATGGTCAATCGAGTTTGTGGTCCAGACTGGATGGGCCCGAGTTGTTCCTACTGTATGGCTTCTTCCGCTAACCGGACTTGGAGCCACTGAATCCGGCGTTGACCACCGTGTCTTCGGTATTGTTGCCATTATTTCGACGCTTGTGTCTGTTGCATCGGGGCTTGCCGTTGCTGTGCTTGGCTTCGGAGGTGCCAGGTTCACTTGCATTATTATTGCAACGGGCTAGCCAAGTATCTTCGCCCACACAGAAGCGGGTCATAAGTGCCGTAAGGGCTGCCATGGACTTCGGCTTTTCCTGCCCGAGATGTCGGGCGAGCCATTCGTCATGGATGCTATGCTTAAAGGCCGCTAGGGCTTCGGCATCCGGACAGTCGACGATCTGGTTCTTTTTATTTAAGAACCTAGTCCAGAATTTCCTGGCTGACTCTCCGGCTTGTTGGACTATATGACTTAAGTCATCTGCATCCGGAGGTCGGACTTATGTTCCTTGGAAGTTGTGAAGGAAGGCTCCTTCCAAGTCTTCCCAGCTGCCAATGGAGTTTTGGGGCAGACTGTTCAACCAGTACCAAGCTGGTCCTTTGAGTTTTAGTGGTAGGTATTTGATGGCGTGGAGATCATCACCGCGGGCCATATGAATATGGAGAAGAAAATCCTCGATCCATACCACGGGGTTTGTTGTTCCTTCATATGATTTGATGTTTACGGGTTTGAACCCTTCTGGGAATTCGTGATCCATCACCTCGTCTGTGAAGCAAAGAGAGTGTGCGGCGCCTCTATATTGGGCCACATTGCGACGTAGCTCCAATGGAGTCCGTCTGCGGTTTTCGGCCCGGGTGTGACTAGGCTTGTCACGTCCGAATAGATAGCTGTCGTCGCGTGTCGGGGCACGTCCTCGCGATCTGTAGATCGATCTGGTATGTCCTGCTCTATTGGATGTCCCCGAGCTGTTTTATCTCTGCCTTTACGGTAAGGTGGGGCGGTGTAACGCCCACGATGCGGCTATATCTCCCATGTGTCGAGGCACGACTTAGAGGCATAACCGCATTGTGGTTTTGTCGCAAGAAGGGTCATCTTCACACAATCCCATGTACTGAAGAAGAAAGGGATAAAGAGTTGGCTTACAATCACCACTTCACACAATACATAAATATAATCCATACATCATCCAAAATACACACATAGACCGACTACGGTCAAGATCCAAATAAAAATAAGATAACCCCAAATGCTAGATCCCCGATCGTCCCAACTGGGCTCCACTACTGATCATCAGGAAAAGACACATAGTAACGACCACGTTCCTCATCGAACTCCCACTTGAGGTCGATCCCATCATCTGCACTGGCATCATCGGCACCTGCAACTGTTTTGGTAGAATCTGTGAGTCACGAGGACTCAGCAATCTCACACCCGCGAGATCAAGACTATTTAAGCTTATAGGAAAGGATGGTGTACTGAGGTGGAGCTGCAGCAGGCACTAAGCATATATGGTGGCTAACATACGCAAATGAGAGCGAGAAGAGAAGCAACGGAACGGTCGTCATCTAGCAATGACCAAGAAGTGATCCTAAACTCCTACTTACGTCATTCATAACTCAAGCCGTGTTCACTTCCCGGACTCCGCCGAGAAGAGACCATCACGGCTACACACACAGTTGATGTATTTTAATTGGGTCAAGTGACAAGTTCTCTACAACCGGACATTAACAAATTCCCATCTGCCTCATAACCGCGGGCACGGCTTTCGAAAGATAATACCCTGCAGGGGTGTCCCAACTTAGCCCATCATAAGCTCTCACGGTCAACGAAGGATAAACCTTCTCCCGGAAAGGCCCGATCAGTCTCGGAATCTCGGTTTACAAGACATTCCGACAACGGTAAAACAAGACCAGCAAAGCCACCCGAATGTGCCGACAAATCCTGATAGGAGCTGCACATATCTCGTTCTCAGGGCACACCGGATTGTCCAAGCTTCCGATAGGCCAGCCCAGAGTTGCCCCTGGTGGCCACCGGTGACTCACAGGTTGGACCAATACTCAGAGGAGCACTGGCCCGGGGTTTAAATAAAGATGACCCTCGGGCTCGCGAAAACCTGGGGGAAAAGGCTTAGGTGGCAAATGGTAAAAAGTTGGGCCTTGCTGGAGGAGTTTTATTCAAGGCGAACTGTCAAGGGGGTCCCATAAATCACCCAACCGTGTAAGGAACGCAAACTCAAGGAACATAATACCGGTATGACAGAAACTAGGGCGGCAAGAGTGGAACAAAACACCAGGCATAAGGCCGAGCCTTCCACCCTTTACCAAAATATATAGATGCATTAATTAAATAAGAGATATTGTGATATCCCAACATATCCATGTTCCGACATGGAACAAACTTCAACTTCACCTGCAACTAGCAACGCTATAAGAAGGGCTGAGCAAAAGCGGTAACTTAGCCAAACAACGGTTTGCTAGGAAAGGATGGTTAGAGGTTGACATGGCAATATGGGAGGCATGATATAGCAGGTGGTAGGTAGTGCATCATGGCAATAGAGCGAACAACTAGCAAAGCAAAGATAGAAGTGATTTCGAGGGGTGGTCATCTTGCCTGCAAGGTTCTCAGAGTTGTCGAAAGCTTAATCCTCGTAAGCGTACTCAACAGGTTCCTCGTTCACGAACTCGTCTCCCGGCTCTACCCAAGACAAGAACACAAGCAACGGAACCACAATCAATCACGAGAAATGCACAAGCAACATGATGCAAACCATGTATGATATGCGAGATATGATATGCGATGCATATGCATGCTCCGGACGGAAAATGATGAACAAGGCAGTAACTTGGCAAACCAAGCATGCCACTGGAAAGATGAGATGATTTTGGTCGAAATCGATATAAAGGTCACTGAAAACGGATGCACGGTTTGCAAATGGCAAGCAAAACATGACACGAATCTGCGATTAACAGCATGATAGCACTTAAAATGCAACAAGTAACAATGCTACAGCACTCCAACATAGCAACAAAGCATATGGCAGTAATCTACAGGAGATGCTAGACAAAAGAGGAACACTGAGCTACGGCTAGATCACAACATAACAGGCTCAAACAAGCATGGCAAAAGTGCAAAAGATAACAGGTTCACAGACCTGGTGAAATTACTGGACATGCCTGAAACAGCATCAGGTAGCAATGTTCAGAGCACGAAAACAACATGCTACAGGAAGTTAACATGGCAAAACAAGGCATGGCAGTATTCTTCTAAATGCATATGACAAAAGTCCCTTACTGGCCATAAGCCAAAAAGGACCAGAAGATATGATGGAAACCTTGTAAACATAGCAAGTTTCGTTAACAGGTTTCAGACTAACCAGAAAACAGAGCATGGCAGAAACAATAATATGAAGGCATCTTGGTGAGCCTGATGCACTCACCACAAAGCAATGCATGACAAAACAAGCCTACCTACAGCAATATGGCATGTTTATGAAGCTATCCATGGCAAGAACAAAAGCATAGCATGTATGGATCGACTACAATAAGCCTGGCAAAAATGAGTAACACGTAAACAATCTGCCATAAATATTTTATAGCAAAAGTAGAGCAAGATTGAGTCATGCTATGGCACTCCATAAATGCAAACAAGGGCAGGAATGGATCAATTACAACAATATCTACAAAACATCCTTACTGAACATCTCCAAAATATGCATGGATATCTCTGTAGCATCAAGTTTACATGGCAACAAAATAACAGCAGACAAAGACTTGGAGAAATCACTAAGTCCCTGAAACCAGAAACATTACGGGGCCTAGTTTGCATGCTTGTGCTAGTCACCACAGAGATCACAAAAATACATGGCATACACCCTTGGAAAGATAACATGGCATTCAACAAAACACATGTAGAGCTCATGCCCATAAGATGCACAGATTAAATGATACAAAAATAACAAATCTTCAAGTTCTGATATGAACTAGCAGACAACAGCAACTAGCACTCTTGCACCAGAGATTTGGGCATCAAGATGGCCTCTAATGAACATGGTGCAATTGAACAAAATGTAGATCATCACGAGGCGAACATTTCGATATATTAGACGCGCGAAACGGAGCTATATGCAGAGAGTTATGCCAAGAGGAACAGGGGTATATAATGTAAAAATGCAAAAAAACTTGGGAAAATCTCGGGGTCTCGGGGTCAACCTTGGTCAACCAGATCGGATCGGGCTAGGGTTCCTCGAGGCGGCGGCGCTGGAGGTCGGGGATGCCGGCGGGGCGGCGCTGGAG
>NC_057805.1:357097960-357102543 GCF_018294505.1 Triticum aestivum
GGCGGGCGCCGGCGGGATCTGGCCCGAGGCGGCCCGGGCGGGCTCCCCGTGGGCCTGCGGGTCGGCGGCGAAGTGGGGCGCCCGGGGGTGACGTGGCGCGCTTGGAGTGGCTGCGGAGTTTCGTCCAACGGGGTACGGACGTGTCCGGCGGCGGCGGGGATTTTTTTAGGGTTTTGATCTGCGAATGAAATCGGAGGGGGAGGAGTATAAATAGGTAGAGGGAGCTAGGAGAGTCCAAATGAGGTGCGGTTTTCGCCCACACGATCGTGATCGAACGACCTACATCATGGAAGAGAGTTTGGTGGGTTTAGGACTGTTTCGAGATGGAGGTTTTGCTGCACACACAAATGGACTTTGCGGATGCCCGGTTAACCGTTGGAGTACCAAACGACCTCCAAATGGAACGAAACTTGACCGGTGGTCTACCGGTGGTATACCAAGGCCACTTGACAAGCCTCGGTCCATTCCGAGAACGTTTGACACCCGCTCACGAAACGAAAACAAGAGGGGTGCACCGGAGGAGATGGGAGCTCCGGATTGCAAAACGGACAACGGGGGAAATGCTCGAATGCAAGAGACGAACACGTATGCAAATGCAATGCACATGATGACATGATATGAAATGCAAGACATGAACAAAATGCAAAACGAAAGACAAAACCCGACCACGGAGGGAATATCATAACACATAGCCGAAAATGGCAAGAGTTGGAGTTACAAATATGGAAAGTTACATCCGGGGTGTTACAGGCGGGCTGGTGTTCGGCTTGAATTGCCGCTTTGTCCCGACCACGTGGTGGTTGGTCAGCCGGATTGCGCGATGATGGTACGGGCTCCAGGGCCTCATCATCGAACTGAGGTAGAAATCTACGCTTCGGGTAACTTTTGGCTGGGCGCCTGAGGTTGTATTCCTCGGCTGCCAGGACATCAGTCCATCTATCGTTTAGCAGATCTTGGTCAGCTTGAAGCTGCTGCTGCTTCTTTTTCAGGCTCCTTGCAGTGGCTATCAGCTGGCGCTTAAAGCGCTCCTGCTCGAGAGGTTCCTCAGGCACGATGAAATCCTGGTTGCCAAGACTCACCTCCTCCTCGGAGAGCGGAACATAATTACTGTCCTCCGAGTCTTCGTTTATGGCCTGTTCATCAGGGCTAACTTGCCCATCTTCCCAATCGTCCTGTTCGGCAGTTTGTTCATCGGGATCTTCATTGTCTTCGGCACCGTCCAGAGTGTTATCGTCTCCTGTGCCGGTGTTGCTGTCTTTGCTGCGGCGTGATTTAGAGCGGCGCCGCTGACGCCGACGCTTTGGTTGTGTCTTAGGAGGGTCATCCTTAACTGGATTTTCCTTGTCATCGCCACTATTATGTTTTGGTGCATCCACCATGTATACATCATATGAGGAAGTGGCCGTCCAACGTCCGGTGAACGGCGGGTTTTGGCCATGCTCCTCATCTGCATCGTCGTCCATACCGTCGATGTCTTCGGAGCCGTAATCGAGCATGTTGGTTAAGTCCTCGACAGTGGCTATGAAGTGGGTGGCGGGTGGGAAACGAAATTCCCCGTCATCAGCCTCCAGTTCGAACCGGATATAGTTCGGCTGTGAGTCCCCCGCTAAGGATAGATTTTTAATGAGGTTAGCATGTCGCCTAAAGGCGAGTGCCGGAAGACGTCCGCGGCGCTGAATTCGACGATCGATGACTGATCCAGCTCGGTGATCCCGGAAGCACATGGTTCGGAACCTGTAGCCGGAAACGATTCCGAGGTTCCGGTGGCACGGACGTCGCCCAAGGTTAAGTCTGTGTGCGGCTCCAACGCCGCAGAGTCTGCAGCTTCCGTGGCAGGGTTAAGCTTCCCGTGCTCGGATGGCGCGATCTGCTCCAGATCTAAGGCCAGAGCAGCTACAGGTGCTATCTCCTGGATATGGTCCGATGACAGATCCACGTCATGTTCATCGTGGTGGCGGGGAGCGGCTGCCGTGGTCTCGAATCTGTCGAAGATCAAGTCTCCGCGGATATCCGCAACGTAATTCAAGTTTCCAAATCTGACCTGACGGCCAGGGGCGTACCTTTCGATTTGCTCCAGATGGCCAGTGAGTTGGTCTGCAGCGTGAAGCCACCGAATAAGAAAATCTGTCCAGGGAGGAAGATTTCCCCTTGGACAGTATCGTTGTAGATGATCGAAGGAGCCATCAAACCTTTTGACGACAACACAGTGGAACTCTCAATGAAAGCACCAATGTTGGTGTCAAAACCGGCGGATCTTGGGTAGGGGGTCCCGAACTGTGCGTCTGAGGTCGAGGGTAACAGGAGACGGGGGACACAATGTTTACCCAGGTTCAGGCCCTCTCTATGGAGGTAATACCCTACTTCCTGCTTGATTGATCTTGATGAATATGAATATTACAAGAGTTGATCTACCACGAGATCGTAATGGCTAAAACCCTAGAAGTCTAGCCTGTATGACTATGATTATGAGTATTCGGCTCTATGGGCCTAACTCGCCGGTTTATAGAGACACCGGAGGGATCTAGGGTTACATAAAGTCGGTTACAGAGAAAGGAATCTTCATATTTGGTCACCAAGCTTGCCTTCCACACCAAGGAGATTCCCATCCGGACACGGGTAGAGTCTTCGGTCTTTGTATCTTCACAACCCATCAGTCCGGCCCATGGCTAATAGGCCGGATGCCCGAGGACCCCTTAGTCCAGGACTCCCTCAAGGGGCTCCCTGTAAACCCATGCGTGCTATCACTGGATTCTGATGAGAGAGCCCATGTGTGCTGTAATATGGTGCGTGCATTAATATAATCTGGCACAAGTACACAAAAAATAGGCTCTAGAAGTAAGGATACTTGGCAGATGATAGGTTCATAATATACAGTATAGAGAGTTTATTGCCAAACCATGATAACAAGAGCACATACCAACTAGGTAGATCGTAGTGTACATAAAAGGGGTACACCATAACCGGCATATATAAATCGGGAAAGTGGAACTGGCTGGAAAATACGGTGTTGTATTGTCGCTACTAATTGAAAGCCTATCGATCACGTATCAGGCCAGCTCTATCTGCTGTTGACTACAGATGTCCCTGCTCCCCTTCCTGACAAGGAACATACTATACGTACTAAATACAGAATAACAAAAGAGGAACATGTTGAAGAACAGAAGAGGAAGCATATTCTTGAGATTCCGCTTCTTTCCATACAATGTTGGTTGGCCACTCATGATGAATTACAACGCCCAAAAAATGCAATTCCATGTTGTTTGTCTATATGTGGCGAAATGCATTTGGAAAATCAAGTGGGAGCATTAGCTGACCAATTAAATGTGTGTCTGTTAACTAATATCAATATCATATCACAATTCATATTTGAAGAAGTAGGCTTTGGACTTATGATTGGTGTGTTGTTTTGCTTCAAGAGTGGACTATTGCTAGTGCGACACAAAGCAGCTACACAGATCATAGTGTAGATATAACGGGAAAACCGTAAGCATCACAAGTAAACTCAGGAAAGAGGAACTTGCTGGAAAATATGGGCTACTATCGCTGGTACGACTAGAAAGGCTTCGGATACCAGCTCTCTTCAACTGAAGGTGCGGTACTGTTAATATCAGTGTAACTCTCAAAGGTGACACAGCTCCCCGCATTTCCTTGCTAATCTTATAGGATTCAAGTGGGCAGGCCACTACAATTCCTATTCCTATGTTTACAAAATCCTATGAATCGAATAGGCCCGAAGAGTTGAAAGTGTCCATCACAACCGACCAAATAGACCTCTACACTGCAAATGTCCCTGCTCCTCTTCACTACACGGAACATACTATACTACTATTATACTCCCTCCGTTCCAAAATATAAGTCCTTGTAGATATTTCCAGTATGGATCACATACAGATGTATACAAATACATTTTATAGTGTAGATTCACTCATTTTGCTCCATATGTAGTCCATGGTGGAATCTATACAAAGAATTGTCTTTAGGAACGGAGAGAATACTTATTAAAGAAGAACAGAAGAGGAACATGCTAAAGAAGAGCAAGCAGATTTTGGATAATAAAATGTTCATTGCGCAGTGCCAACACATGATGAACCAGACGCATTAAGAATGCAACTCCATGTTGTCTCTCTATATATGGTGCACGTGCTTTCCGAAAGTAAAGTAGGAACATTAGCTGACCAATTAAATGTTATCTGTTTTAGTAATATGAGCATCATATCAGATTCGTATTTGAGCAACAAGTTTGGAATTATGAGTGGCACGTTGTTTAGCTTGATGGATTGAGGAGGAGTGCTAAGCAGCTACGATGATGGTACTGAATATTAAGGAATGTTTGCATGCAAGTCGCGTGACTTTCGTCATTTGGTTCAGTCGACCATTTCAGGCGGTTGGATGAAGATCCTACGTCTTTTAACCCTTCTTCTTCCTCGTCTGTAATTCTTCCCCTACAGAACACTGCACGGGCCACCGACCGAACCACCGGCCCCGACCCCTCCCCCCCCCGCCCTCCCCTGAACTGCCCCACCGCATGTGTTCCTCCGCTACCCCCACCCCCGCCCCACCCACATCGAGTTTTTTTCGTTCGG
>NC_057805.1:357103035-357115590 GCF_018294505.1 Triticum aestivum
TCGTTCGGCGAGGCCCCACCGCCGCCCCCCAACCACCATCCCCACCCGAGCCCCTTCCTTCCCTCTGGCGAGCTCTCAAAAATCGACTGACCCAATTTTGAAATTAAGTCTACTGTCATTTAACTAGTGTGGAATATAAAAGGGGAAAACCATAAGCATTGCGAGTATAGTGTTGAGCGTGCCATGGCGGATCTGAAGGTGGAAATTGTACAAAGGCAACTTTGCAACCAATGTTTGGTTTCAACTAACAAGTAAGATCCTAAGTGATGGACAAGAAATCACAGTAAGCAGTGGCAATCTATTTTCTTGCTGCGATAAATAAGTTGAGCAGATACGAGAGTGTACCGCCTCTGGTGTGGCGCCATGTCTGCATCCGCTGAGCATTTGACGGTGCTGCGATAGCGATGGATGTCGGCGGCGTGGAAGCAGATCTAGGAGGGTAGACAATGGCAGCGGGGGAAATATCCCAGCGCTGTGGACGAGACGGTCGTAGGAGCGGCGCTGGCAAGGTGGACAATGGCGGCGATGAAGCGAGAGGACGGGATGCAAGGATCCTGGTCTGAAGCCGTGGATGAGAGAGGTCGATCTCTTGTAATGGACGACGGCGTCGGGGTATTAGCTCCGGCATGGTGGAGGAGGACGGCGGTGGATGGGGTGGCGGACGGAGGAGGCTGGGGTCGACAGGGTGTTTTGGCGCCCATGGAGTACGAATGGGGAAATGGAGGGAGAGAGGTAGGGGGATCCATTTCTTTGGGACACGCTTGTCTCAAATGCGGGGAAGGTTACTAACTCATCCCCCGTTTAAAATTTCAGACATCACAGGAATATTGGGATGCTGGGGATAGGACGGTAATCTCGCATACAACGAATATTTGCCGACGAAGATTTCGGCCGAGTAGAGTTTGTTTTGGCGCCCACCGTGTATAAATCCGGGTGAGAGGCGATTTCGGCCGAGGAGACACGGTGTTTTGGCGCCCACCATGTATGAATCCGGGTGAGAGGCATTTATGTCACGTTTGAGTGAAATTACAAACCTACCCCTATCAAGACCTATTTAAATCGAGCCGACATGTGTCGCATGTCAGGGACAGGCAGTAATTTCCATCTCCCATATTTTGGTTTCGGGCAGTTACTGCGAGTTTGGCCACTTTGTTCAAATTTTTGAGAAAAAGCTTGCACGTTTACCGTGCCAACTCAATTCCAATCCATTTTGTAGTCTTTTTTTCGGGCAGGATCCATTTTCGATTCAAATAAAATTCTATATACATCATTTTTATATATACTTTCAAAAGCACAACAAAGAATTCTGCTCCTTTATATATATAATATGATTTACAAATACAATGATCTCAAAATCATAAGGTTGAATTCAAAAAATTTAAACCTAATTATGTTCTACTCAAATGTATGGATCAGTAATATCTAGATATTAAATAACATAGATGCGCGCGAATTCATATGAGTACGCATGTTTGATAGATCAATTTTGGTTGAGTATGAATTACATGTATCATCATCTCGAATTCAAATATTTGAATCCCTTTTATGTTGACATTTTCTATACAGGCAACTAAATATTTGAATCTCCTTTCACGCCCATCTCTCTCGTGTGCTCCTTCATGTAGCTATCACTCTCTCTTCTCGAGCTCACCGGCACGCGCACTTCATGTTTCTCCTATTTTCGCAAACATGGTCTCTCACCTTCTCCCTTGAGAAGTGTCACACTCTCCCTATCATTATACATTACACGGTTTGCGTTATCTCTCACGTCTCTATCGTTCTCTGGTATCACTAGGTACCTAAGCTTTCTTTTTCACCGCCACACACACACTCTCACTTTGTCTTTCTCTCTAGGGTTCTCTCGTGCACCCTATATCTTTCTAGATATGCCTCCTACCACTAGAATTACTCTCTCCCGCACACACAACGTTTGTTGGGGTCTCCTTTCCGTCTTCATCTCAGTTATAAAACTGACATTATTCATTTGTTTACCGATCAGACAAACTCTCCTCCTTTCTCTCTCTCTCACACACACACAACTCCTGCTTCCACTCCCCCTCCCGACTACCGTCTCTCACACTCACACACAAAACTCTTGCTTTCGCACCCCCGACTCCTATTTCTCTCACAAACATTGATCGACTAGCCTCCAGATAGGTTTATACATCCGCACACTCTTGCTTCCACTATCACGTACATGTCTCTCGCACTCCTTGTATCTATGTAGATTTCTTGTCCCTTCTTGAGACAAGCCCTCTCAATCGTGCACACACATACTATCGCTCATTTTATGGTGATACCTCTCGCACACACACTCTTTGTGTCTTTGTCACACACGCACTCCGTCCTCCTCCTCTCTCCCTCTCTCTCACACACACCACACACACACACATGGGCTTTTTGCAACAATATACCTCTTCTCGAATCTTGAAACCAACCACATTCCTCCCTTATCTCATGAAAACCGCCAAAGGAATATATTTTGAGTGAAACATAACATATTTTAGTGATATACATATTTCAAAACTACACTCTTTTCTATCAAGTCGGTGAATATGTATTAATCTGCTTTGAACGTGTGGCAACGCATTGGCACATTGCTAGTTATTACTGTATAATTTTTTGGACACCAGATAAATGGTGGAGTACATATACGAAGAGAAGAGGCGCACACACGCAGTCGGTCTCTCGCTGTCTCGCACACATGAGAGTTACGTAAAGGCACCGTAAACAAATAAACCCTAGGTGCACGATTGCTGCATGCGTGGGTACCGGGGACGTGCTGGAGCGCACCTTTGTAGGAATAGTCAGCTCGCGTGATAATTTGATCCATAGGAGTTGATGGTCGGGATTATTTGTAGGGATAGTTTTTGGAAACATATTCTCGAGGTTGACCATACTTCCCTCCTCGAAGAAACTGCATCCTGACATGAAGTTACTTCTTTTTTAGATCAATAGTCAGAGCTACCTAGATCCATTTAGTAGAAGTTAGATAAACAGGACTCAGAGAAGTGAATTCAAAAGGAGAAATATAAAAACAGACTCCGAGGTGAGAACACCCACTTCCTACATCAAGCTAAAAACGAAAGCATTAGGATGATTAAGACTCTTCTTATTACACATCAAAGAACATGAGGCTAAAAGAAATAGAAACTACAACATATACATATCGAAGAACACGAGGCTAAACGAAACTAATTGAAAGGGTGTTACTTACCAAACTCGTTTTACAGGTTCGGTGCATCTCCTCTTTAACTTGCCACGTTCCTTGAAGATGGCCCCAATATCCCGTGTTTGGTCTTCATTGGTCCTCTGCATGTTCGCACTCGTAGTTTTAAAATCTCAACATGGCAAGAAAAATATAGTAATACTCACACATCTTGTGGGCAACATTAAAGCACTCATCTACCATGTTAGAGCATCTCCAACAAAAGCGCAACGCGCGGCGCGTTAAAAAAGTGTTTACAGCGCCGGAATAGCCAGTTTTTGCGGGTCGCGGAGTGTTGACTTCAGCGGCCGCTGCAAAAAATTGTGCGCGCGTGCCACTCCAGTAGACGCGCTATATTTTTTCTCCTTTCCACTCTGACTTGATACACATTCGACTCCGAGTTGATACTGGCGTAGATAGATACATAGATAGTTCTCAGCATAGATATAGCATAGATAGATAAAAAATAGATAGTTCAACTACTACTCGTCATCCAACTCCGCCTCGGTGATGTCCTCCTCCGACGTCTCAATGTAGGCATTAAGATACCGATCGTCGTCGGAGTCCTAGGGCGATGCTGCCCCCAGCTTGATGTTGAATTGAGCGGCCGCCTTCCGCATACACCTGTCCTCGCGATAGGAGGCTCGCTCCGCCCACCTCTTCTCCCTCTCCGCCCTCCTTTGCGCGTAGAACTCACGCTCGTTGATGATGTCCTGCGGGAAGCATTGGCGCCACAGCGCCATCGCTTCCTCATCCATCTCGGCGATTCCGAGATGGTGCTCCCTCCTCCGATTGTCACGACGATCCTCTTCGGTGCAAGCCGCGGGGGAGGCGCGAGCTCTTGCGCACGCTCTCGTGTCGGCACGTTGGGGAAGTTCTTGTCCCTATGAGGCCGCCGGAGGTGCCACACCGCTGCGTTGTACACGCGGGTGGCCTCGTGGGTGGTGTCGAAAGTGCCGAGGCACATCTCGCGGAACCGGATCTCAACAGAGAAGCCGCCGGAGGGGCACGCGCGGACGCCACCGTAGCCCCAGGTTTCCTGGCGGCGCGAAGGCATGGTGGCGCGTTGGCGGCGAGGTGAGAAAGAGCAGGGAGAGAGAGGTGGTGAGGCAAAGAGCGGTGGAGGGCATTGGATTTTATAAAGCGCGCCGGATGCCGCACGCCAAAACTAGCGTGCGCCCGGCCGCTTTTTGCGCGCGCGATAGTTTCCTGACATCCCTGCTATCTCTACTCTCTTCTCTACTCTTATATATTATATTTTTTTATATTTATCTCTACTTTTATAAAAATAGAGTTGGTAATGATGGTGTGCCTGCCATCCTACAATATAGGCCGTCCGATTTATATCTGACGGATAGGAAGGAAACTATGGCAATTTTTCAAAAAGATACCCACACCCCTCTCCACATTTGCAAATAAAGCCTTCCTCATTCATCCTTTTCTCCCACAAGATAAACTACTCATACAAATGCATCTTGATGTTCCGTGCAACGCATGGACATCTTGCTAGTTCTAAATTTTTTTCCATCATTTGCCACACTACTGGTTGCAGATGAAGAACCTACCCAAGCACATCGCATACAGGAGCGGTGCACAATTACAAGGTGATATTCTATTGGATAATGCAAGCTATAACCAATTACTTTTACCAGAACAATAGCAACCGGGAAATTTGAAGGGTAGGTATGAACAAAATTGGAACTGCACATGTGCTGCTAAGAGATTCAATATACACATTACCAATCGAGGAGGAGTATGATGGTCGCGGCGGTGTCTGTGCATCATGGTCGGCAACGGGAGTCAGATCATTGTCCATGACGATGGTGCTTCTGCGCTTGGCGTCGGCTTCCGGGAAGCAGATCCGAGACCGTGGAAGACGGTGTCGGGGAAGAGGCTCCGTGTACGACGATGACGGTGGACCGGCTCCAGTGCGGCATACGATGTCGTCGATGAGGCAGATGCGCTGCTGTGGATGAGTGCGTCGATGTAGAAGGGGAGGAGCACAAAGGTTGTGGTGCCGTGGAAAAGTCTATTTTGCGGTGGGGATAGAAAATGGGGAGTATTCAGGTGTACTACTCTGGGTGCCGGGGTGGGTTGGCTGGGTAGGGTGAACCTGAAGTTACCAAAACAGTCCCCTACCCACCAGCATCTGTAGGCCTGTTCTGAAGGGTATGATGGGAACTTCGCACTGCTCGCATCAGGGGCGCGGGCGATTTTCCGTCCGACCTCAAAATTTTGTAACACTAAACTCCCCGTCTGGCGTGTTGGGTGATTGGGCTAAGCAATTAGCGAGTAGTACTAGTAACTACTAGTACTCCCTCCGTTTTTATTAACTCTGCATATTGGGTTTAACTGAAGTCAAACTTCCTAAAGTTTAACCAAGTTTATAGAAAAATAAAAACATTTACCATAACAAATATGTATGATGTGAACATTCCATAATGAATATAATGGTATTTATTTGTTATTGTATATGTTAATATTTTTTGTTATAAACTTTGTCAGAGTTTACAAAACTTGACTTAGACCAATGCTAATACGCGGAGTTCAATAAAAACGGAGGGAGTACACATTTGTTTTCTTAGTTTTTAGTGGAATTAATCATTTGTTGTAATCATGAAATAAATATATTAAGCTACTGACTTCGAATGTAATGGTTTATACAATTAAATAGTTAGAATCATTATTGAATTCCAAGATGTATACCAGGTCTATAGTACTTCACAATATGCTCAAACTCACATAATCCCAATCAAATGAAAATCTAAATGCATTTCATAGTTGTTACTTTGTATAGGATGCAACAAGACCAACCATAACTCTACATGATCCATTATAAAGCAACATTTTGAACACATCCCAATGTGTGAATGAAACATGTAGAGAGAGCTTGTGAAGATGGAACAAATAGGGCGGGAAAGATTGTATGTATGTGGGCGAGAGAGTAGGTGAGAAACCTCACGAGAGAGAGAGAGAGAGGAAGAAGTTAGGTCTGTGAGAAAGATGGAGACATGTAATATATGTGAGATGCATGTGCATCCGGATTTTGTACATGTGGAAGGAGAAGAGACAACGGGTTTGATGAGCGAGCTGGAAAAAGTGAACAAGAGGGGAAGGATATGGTGGGTTGATGGATTGATAATTTTGTGCGGGAGAGAGGGTGGGAGGAGTCAGTCAGTCGTCATCACATCATCCTGCTTCCAAATGGCCCCGCATTCTCTAGTGCAGTGTGGTCACCGTCTTCGATCTCTTTGATGCCCTCTTTGAAGATTGAGGTGGTGTGCATGCTGGGGTGCAGAGAAGCACAAGCGAGAGTGGTCATCATATAAACTTGGATGGGGATGAATTGTGTGCTCGGGGGAGGGGGTTTGTGTGTAGTGTGTGTGTGTGTCAAATATTGAGAGAAATCAAACCTATGGAGAGAATGTGTGTGTATGTGACAGAAAGCTACATGCTAAATAGGGTTTTCACGAAGAGATTGTGCGTGCAAGATAGAGAGCGATGTGCGGGCCTTGAGGCGGGCACGGACCAGGTGAGGGTGTCAAAATGTGTGCGTTGATGCATGTGTTACATGCAATCGTGCGAGCAATAGACGAATCGAGAGAGATGGTTGTTGTGTTACGGATGCTCCTCTCTCTCTCTCTCGCACACAAGTACAAATATAAGACCATTCTCTCATGTATACACAACATATCGGCATCTCTCTATGTCTCACTCATGCATGTTCATTTGCACATTCACACCTCTCGATGTCTCTATCACACACACACCATCTCCACATTGCCCTTCGGCCACAACACACATATGGACACATACACAAGTTTTCTCTCAGTCACACACATAGAATCAGTATTAAAAAATGTCTAGGGCGCACCTAAAATGTCCAAATCCAAATAAGCACAAACTGAAGCTAAATTCAAATATATGAAAATATTGTAGCATGAAGAACTTTTCCAAGAAAAAAAAGTAGAGTAATATTCGGGGATTGTTTTCACACACACAAAAAGGTTCGGTGGATGTCCTTCGAGCGCGACACGGTGACGCACCATTCAATCGACCGCGCAGCCGCGGTGCACGCGCTTGCACATGATTCCGTATCGATGTTGTGCTAACTAATGTGGTAGTATAAGTGCTGCCTGAGTCTAATGTTTACGTGTACTAGTACGGTGTGCTTTTAAGTTTGACCAACCCAACACTACCAAAAAAATACAGTTCCGTGATGATACATGTTTGTCACGGTAGGTCACATTTTCTGTGATGCATGTACATCCATGACGATTTTATGACAGAATCAAGGTAGTCATACCTGTGCTATCGTAGAAGTGTTCCATGACATTACCAAAATTATCATCACGGAAGTGTCCACTTCCATGATGATAAATGGTGCGTCATGAAAGTGCTTTTGTTAAGGGTGACCGACACGTGGCATCCATCGTAATGGGTCGTTGTTAAGCTATCGGGTCCGGTTTTGGATCCGATAACCCGTTAACAGCCCGGACCAATGAGGATTTTCCATGTGTAAAATTCTCATTGGCCGGAGGAAACACGTGTTGGCTCACCGTTGGGACAGATGTCATCCACTCATTGGACAGGAGGCGCCTATGATAGGTCGACACGTGGCACGGCCCAACAGTGGCCCATTCCGGTGAAAAAGGTCGGCCCAGTAAAAATTAGCAGGCCGGCCCATATAAGGCCTACTTGTGTTAGGTCCATTTAAGCCCACGGCCCATATGAGATGTGCCAATTCGGTCCGTCAACGGCCCGTTAAAGAGTTGACACCATTGCAGCCCATCCTCAATTCGAGCTTATTGTTATATTACCTGGCCTAGATTAATCATGAGTTATTGCTATATTACCTGGCCTATATTTATTGGAAAGAAACAATGGGTTGCCTTGCTGTTTTCAGAGTTTGTCTTCTTATCTTCAGCAGCCTGCACCAAATTAACACACTAGCATTGCTATCATTGGCCAGGTCAGATAATAGGAAAGCAACATTGACACAACGAATGTTTGGGCAACTAGCCTACACCAAATTAACACAGTATGGCACAGCTATCATCAGCCAGGTAAGGTAATATGAAAGCAACACTGAAAATATGAATAAATGGGCAACCAGAGCAGCACTACAATTCAGTAACGTGCATGATATGAGATAGTACACTCATGCAACTCAGTATGCAAAACTACCAGGCAGTTTTCCTTACAAAAATCAACATTGGCGCCTTTAACATTTTTCTACAACTAATTTTAGATCAGATAAAGGTTGGATTCACGCCGATTAACAAAATACATGCTGATGTAAAAATATAGTGATATACAACAAGTACTTACATCAGCATTGGAGCACAGAGAATTCCCACAAGATATTTTCCTCGAATACGATCCCAATGTAGGAAGTGTTCTATTGTTTAACCTTATTTTCTAAAAGAGAGATGGGTAAGAACCATGTAGAAAATGTGATCAGAATGCTATAAAATTTCATGATGCGAGGATACGCACAAGCTTCTTAGAATGGAGTTGACATATTTTTGCTGGACTGGAGCGGACAAGTTCTTTAGCCACTGGAATCTACTTATTATCAGTGGGAGTTGGGTTTCTCTGTGCTGGAGCAGTATCTATGAAAACTGGAGTTGGTTTATTATCTCCTGGCATTTGGATCTTTTGCAAAGACCTAGTTTGTAACCCTTCATATTCTGACATAGTCGTCTTCCCCTTGTATGCCTTATATAGAAGAATGGCGCTTAAATTATAAAACATGCTACAGCAGAGATGGAATAGGTACTGAAGAATAGAAAGGCATGACATATTGACATGTATTTCCTCCATCTGGAAATAAATGGATGGGTCTAGGCGTATTTCAGTTCTAGATACATCCAGTTTTATCCATTTCCGCGACATGTAATCCGGACGAATGGAGTATGATGTAAGAGCTAGGGATACGACAGGACCACAGTATAAAAAACACTACTTGAATGTAAAACTGTATGCTAGCGGAATACATAGAGAAAAACACTAAGGCAACATATGCGTATATGATTGGGAAACTAAGATGGTATTGCAAGAGACCACTAGAACAACACTTCAATGTAAGAAAAGAACATGGTATGGTAGACAGATGAAGTACATACTGATGAATAACAATGCATAAGATATTCAGAAGCATGATGTCCAAACTAAGCAGATGGCATTGGATAGAGTAGAATGATAGTACTTGAATTTGAAAACATGTTATCATGAATGGAATAAGTACTGAAAAATAGGAAGGCATGCCATATTTACATGCATGATCAGCAGGCTAAGCACAAGGCATTGCAATAGAGTAGATGCACTCCAGCACATTATATGCATGTTGTACCCATATCATGGGCCAAGTAAGAGCAAGGACCTTGTTGGGTGAATAGGATTCATCATATTTCTGCAAGTCTTGCGAAGAACTGCCTTTACATATTCCATCAAATTGGGTATCATTGACATCAAGTTTGTTGGCCGTTACATTGCAATTATATCTGACATGCATGGAAGACAACTAGTAGTTAGATTTATGTAATGAGTGCCTGTAGGAGACGACATAAATAGTAGGGCTAGGGTTAACTAGCAGCAACAGGTCTCAAAAACTAAAGGGAGAACACAGATGAAAGCGACAAAATATGTATCGTTTGTACTCGACATTAACTAGAGGGCACACAAAAGTATTAAAGAACAACATAGGTAATACTAGAAGTGGTATAATACTAGAATCACCAGCCTGTGGGATAGCATTGGCTGATGGATGATAACTATGGAACATCGTTACCTAAAGAACAAGTCTCTTAGCTAAACTATGGAACAGCGTTAACTCCTGAACAAGACCCGTAAAAGATCAGCATGAATATAAAGTGAAATGTGATAATCTATTTTCCATGCTTAGATGAATAGCAAAGCCACAAATGTTGCACACAAGTAAGATGAGGGTACAACCTATCTGGCCGCCATCCATAGGAGTGAGCATCATGTGATGACTTGTCGATGGCCCTGCAGTTGTTGTAGTTGTCCATGTCGGGCACGCGCATTCGATGCAGGGAACTGTTGAGTGGGGACTATAGCTCCCTTCTGGTGTATGCTTCCCTTGTTGGAGCAGCTGTGGTGAGTCGGAAGACAGTGTGGCTGAAGATGCAGAAAATGCATAATGTTAAGAACGACACATGTCTTTGATCTAAAGAAATACCCTAAGAGATCAACAACAAGGTACAAGAGTGGTCACACGTTTCTTGACTGAAGACTAAATTGGAGTCACATGATTTTATTTTATTTTGGTACTGTCCGATCTACGCCGGATGGCTTGATGACCGTCTTGTGCCTCCCGGCTGACACTGTTCAGAATCTTCCCCGAAGAGCCAGCAACCACCGGCAGAGCAGCCTGCCTCCGCCGTCCGTGGCCCCAACCAAAACCCCGCTCCCTGCCCCACCGCACTGTCGTGGTTGCGCCGCCCCCGGGCCAATCCACAAAGACTCGCTGTCATCCAGATCCGGCGGCGGCAGTACCTTGAACCCACGCAACTCTAAGATAGCCATCGAAGCGTTGCTTCCGCGGTGAACTTGCGCCCCCGCACCCTTACGTTAGACACCAGCCAACCGGCAGCCTAGGAGCTCCGCCACCTCGAGGGGTGTTGCTATATTACCTGGCCTAGATTTATTGGAAAGAAACAATGGGGTTGCCTTGCTCCACCCCAGCACCCGCCCCCTCGCCGCACCACACCGCGGGACGCCCCCGCCGGTAGTTTACCTTGCAGCAGGCTGCACCTCGCCGCCTCAGCCTCCCCACGGATGGCAACTAGCCACCTCCGCCGTCGGCCACAACTGGGCGATGAAGCCATCGCAACTCCATCGCTACCGGCCATTGACACATGCAACACTCGCCGCGGTTGCAGCTAATCTGTGAATGGACGTAGCAAAATTCAAATTCAAAGACAGTTGTAGCAAAAACGTTGCCGGAACTCGCCGCCCCGCTTGAAGCACCATAGCCTCGTGAATGGATGTAGCAAAACACGTCTCCGGTAGTAGCAAAAAACTAGGTTGTTGCAACAAAAATATCGTCTTCGTCGTTGCCGGTCACATCTCAGTCGTAAAAAAGCACCACGGCGTCATGAATGGATGTAGCAAAACACACAGACGGTAGTAGCAAAATTTTGACATGGTTGTAGAAAAAATGGCCACCGTCGCCGGTTGTAGCATTTTCCTTCCTGATGCTCGTGCTTCTTCCAGCAAAAAATAATGACGGATGTAGCAAGAAAATTCGCTGGATGTAGCTAATTCCCACCACGTAGTCTTTTGTGATGTAGCAAAAACAAAGGTTGGTTCCAGCAAAAAGGATTGCTGGTTCCAGCAAACACAATTTCATGGCGGCCATGCCGTCACCGACGAGCACTATCATCTCCCTGTTGCAGCAAAAATGCAAGCAGGTTCCAGCAAAAATCAAACCTGGTTCTAGCAAAAACAAATCAAAAAATAGCAACTTATTCTCCGCCACCGCCATCGCCGCCAACCATAGTCGTCGTCGCCTGAAGAAAAATCCCCCTGGATGGGGCTCAGCGCCGCACATGGTTGGTTTTCAGCATACCAGCACTCGACCGGGGGGTGGGGGTACACTACAAAAAAAAGACACATCCGTGACATTTTGGGATGAACGAATTTTTTTTGTCATACATATGACACTTCTATGACGATAATTGTGACAAAACCCGGTATCATCATAGATGTGGTGGGCTCCTACTTCTATGACAAAAAATCATGACAGAAAATGGGCTTTTCGTCCTGGGCGGGCCGGAGACGCAGCTGCATGACATTCTTTGGGCCGTCCATGACGGAAAAAACCATGGTAGAAGCGAGGGCGAGGAAAATTTCGGGGAGTTCCCGGTTACGGTGGGAGGTCGGGGGCCGAGCGATGCGCGTTTCTCTCGTACATGTACGCGCGTGTGTGCGAGGCGTTGGCTCTAACTGAACCCGAGCGAGGCGTTGGGCTCTAACTGAACCCGAGCGATTGCACTGCAGGCTACGCGTTACTGAACACAAGCGATCGATCGATGGCTGTTAACTGAACCCGATCGAGCGATTCCTTCGGTACTGCTGCTAACTGAAGCCGATCGATGTTGCCTCTGGGATGAATAGTGAGCGTTGCAGGGGGGTTTGGATGAACAGTGAGCGGTGGTGTTGCCTCTAGATGAACAGGACCCCGTGGTGTGGTGGAGGGCTGGATGAACAGTAGACGGTGGAGGGGTGCCCGTGGAGGGGTGGTTGAACAGGACCCCGTGGTGTGGAGGGCTGGATGAACAGTAGACGGTGGAGGGGTGCCCGTGGAGGGGTGGTTGAAC
>NC_057805.1:357115600-357116757 GCF_018294505.1 Triticum aestivum
TGAACAGGACCCCGTGGTGTGGAGGGCTGGATGAATAGTAGACGGTGGAGGGGTGCCCGTGGAGGGGTGGTTGAACAGGACCCCGCGGTGTGGAGGGCTGGATGAACAGTAGACAGTGGAGGGGTGGTTGAACAGTAGCCAGTGGAGTAGCGCGCGGTGGAGGCTGGATGAACAAGAGCCCGTGGATGAACAGTCACAGGTGGAGGCTAGAGGAGGTCGATGGTGGATGAACAGTAGCTCATGGAGGCTGGAGGGGGTCGACGGTGGAGATGAACAGTATCCCATGGAGTCCCGTTTTGCGGTACGCCACACCCCTCCCGATGAACAGGACCCCCGTTTCGACCGTAGCACTCCAGTACTAGGGAAAACCTTATACTCAGAATCTTAGCAGCAGCGCGGCTTAAAAAAACGCTGCTGCTAATTAGCAGTAGCGAGCTTCAGAAAAGAGCGCTACTAATGACTAAGTAGCAGTAGCACTCTAGGTGAAAGAGCGCTACTACTATAATTGCCACGGTGTTTCCCCCAGGCTAGATATAGTTGTAGCGCCCTTCCCATGGAGGCGCTACTGCTAAAGAACTTAGTAGCAGCGGTTTTCTTAAAAACACGCTACTGCTAAGTATCACCGCAACTAATTAAGTTTAGTCCCATACTGCTAAGCGAACAAGGTGTTTACCACATTAAATATGCTACTTCTCAACCTATCTCGAGCACTTGGTCTTCATTGAACTATATGTGTATGATTTGTGGTTGCAATATGAATCCTCGCCTGTACCTATACAGGTACAGTGAGGATTCATGTTGACTATTTAGATTATACACAAAAAGATCAATGATGACCAATGTATTTTTTTTGATATAATTGCTTCCATTAGCAGTAGCGGTTTTCACTGAAGCGCGCTATAGATAAGTTAGCTATAGCTTGTTTTCCATATGAGCACTACTGCTAGGTCGAGTTAACCACCCCCCCGGGCTCAAAATTTCGCTAAGTCCTCCTTTCCCCCTGGCATGTTCCCCTACTCCTGTCGCCGCCGCCCGAGCCCGAGCGCGCCCGCCCTCACCGCCGCCGCCCGAGCCTGCCCTCAACCTCACCGCCGCCGCCCACCGCCGCTCTCGACCACACTCTCGTCGCCCTCGACCTCACAGCCGCCGCCCTCGAC
>NC_057805.1:357116767-357145483 GCF_018294505.1 Triticum aestivum
GTTTCGTCTGTTTTGCGGTACGCCACACCCCTCCCGATCAACAGGACCCCCGTTTTGACCGTAGGAGGTCCGTTTCCTCCGTTTTGCGGTATCCCAGACCCCTCCCGATCAACAGGACCCTGTTCCGAACGTAGGAGGTCTGTTTCCTCCGTTGTGCGGTACGCCAGGCCTCGTTTCCATCGCCTGTTCCGTCCAAGCCCTCCCGATGAACATGACCACGCATTCCGTTCCGACCCAGCCGGTTGGCTCCCACGCGTTCCGTTGCCTCCCGATGAACACGACGCATTCCGTTGCCTCCCCATGAACACGACGCATTCCGTTGCCTCCCCATGAACACGACGACGACGTTGTTTCTTCGTTCCGACCCAGCCAGGTACACGAGCCCTGGCCGTACATATGCGCGAGTAGGCGTTCGAGACCCCGCCCGTATGTACACATACGTGGCCGTATTTTCTTTCTTGCACCCTGGCCGCTGTACGTACGTGTACATGCTAAGTGTGCGCCTCTACTACGACATGTACGCGCCTCTACTACGACACGTGCGCGCCTCTACATCCACCAGTATATATGTACGTACACATTCGTGACCAGAATGACAACGCTGCGTACGCTTCTACCAGGTGGGTCCCGACTGTCAGGCACTTCCTTGCGTGTGAAGATGTAGCTGGTGGGTCCCAGCAGTCAGGGGGGCGAATCGTTTTTTTTTGCCCGGACGCACTTCCTTGCGTGCGAAGGTGTAGCTGGTGGGTCCCAGCAGTCAGGGGGGAAACGTTTTTTTCGCGAAATACGGTGGCCCGTCCGGTGGGTCCCCGCTGTCAGGTGGAGGAATAATTATTTTGCGCGTAAGGAGGCAATTCCTTGTTGCGGCCGTGGACCCAGCTGTCAGCGTCTCCACGCACAGTCCTCTTCCGATGGAAATCGGTCGTTGACCACATTGACCACGCCGCGCCGGGAGCACCACGGCAGTGGACGACGGCGAGGCCTAGGAAGGGGATGACACGGAGGCAGGGAAGACTTGGCAGTTGTTTCCCACGCGGAGGGGAGTACGACTGTACGAGGGTTTACTGGTTCGTCTGCCATCGCCGGAGAATAACAGCAAGTGTGGGTGAGTAGAGGGATGGCTAGGCCAGCGATGGGAGTACGATGGGGCGGTGAGGCCTGTGCGGCAGCACAGGCGGCCGCGGGGAGGACGGAGCAGGCAGTCCCGTCGGCGCTTGTTTGAGCGGCTGGAGCTGGAAGAGCAGAGATTGAAGAAGCACGACGGCCGTTGGATGGACATCCAATAATCAGTGCTTGTGCGTCAACCTTTTTTTAGGAAAGCCTCAAATCTGTGGAAAACAGCATACAGCCCATCTGCCATTATTTCTAATAATTTACAGCCCATTTGCTAATTCTTGAGGTTTTTTTTGGAGCCCATATTATTTTTGTTAGCATTACAACCCATATTGTGGCCACGATTAAAAAATTATACAAAATTTTGCATATTTCGGTGCGGTCCAAACTGTTTTTAATCTCGAAATTTCGACTAACATTCAAACAGATTTTAAAAATAAATGTATATCAATATAAAATCCAACAAATTCTCCACACATAAAAATTAATGTAATTTAAAATCTTGAAATGAAAAAAAAGATATTTGAAACTAATTGCTGGTTTGATGTGTTTTAAAAATGTACAGCCCATTTCTCATTACCGATGGGCCATTTTCTCGGCCAGCCGAATGAAAGCTCTCCTTGTCTTGAAAGATTTGCAGCCCAACAGGCCTGACAAAGCGACTTACTTGGCAAATCACAAAAAAACTGGGCTGTGGCCATGGACCCAGCTGTCAGCCTCTCCACGTAATACTCTTCCAATGGAAGTCGTTCCTTGACCACGTTGACCACGCCGCGTGGAGAGCACCACGGAGGTGGACGATGGCGAGGCCTAGGAAGGGGACGACGCGGAGCCGGGGAAGACGCGGCAGTGGTAGCCCGCGCCGAGAGGAGTACGAGGGTTCACTGGTTCGGCTGTGGTGTGAGGCTGTCGTCGCCGCAGGGCCTGGCCAGCGGTGGGAATAGTAGGGGGCGGTGAGGCCTCTGCGGCAGCACAGCCGGCCACGGGAGGCAGGAGCATGCGGCACGACTGGCGCTGCTCTGGGCGGCTAGAGCAAGAAGACCAGAGGTTGAAGAAGCACTACGGCCGTTGGATGGACATCGTACGGTCACTCAAGCTAGAATCGTTCATATTGACTAAGTTGACAAAGCCCTTCGTCCCCGTCAACTTAGTAGGCCGACAAGTCAGCCTCCCACCGAGGTGGGTCCCAGCTAGCCGGGGGAGTATTCATTCTTTTGTGCGTAATAAGGAGGCACTTCCGGTGGGTCCAAGCTGACAGTGGGGGGAACGTTTTTTTCGCGAAATACGGTGGCCCGTCCGGTGGGTCCGAGCAGTCAGGGGGAACGATTTTTTTCACAAAATACTGGTGGCCCGTCCGGTGGGTCCCCGCTGTCACGTGGAGGAATAATTATTTTCCGCGTAATAAGGAGGCACTTCCTTGCGGCTGCCATGGACCCAGCTGTCAGCCTCTCCACGTACAGTCCATGTCTGATGGAAGTCGTTCCTTGACCACGTTGACCATGCCGCGCCGAGAGCACCAGGGCGGTGGACGACGGCGAGGCCTATGAAGGGGACGACGCGGAGTCGGGGAAGACGCGGCAGTGGATGCGCACGCAGAGAGGAGTACGAGGGTTCATTGGTTCGTCTGCGCTGAAGTCGCCGCAGAATAACAGGGGGTGTGTGTGAGTGGAGGGATGGCCTGGCCAGTGGTGGGAGTAGTAGGGGGCGGTGAGGCCTCCGCGGCAGCACAGCCGGCCACAAAAGGCAGGAGCAGGTGGCATGACCGGTGCTGCTTTGGGTGGCTGGAGCAAGAAGACCAGAGGTTGAAGAAGCACGACGACCGTTGGATGGACATCGTACGGTCACTACAGCTAGAATCGTTTATATTGACTAAGTTGACAAAGCCCTTGGTACGTCAACTTAGTAGGCCCACAGATCAGCTTCCGAAATGGTGCGCCCGAGATGTCAGGGGGGAATCATTTTTTGGGCGGGTGAAGCTAGAATATCCGAGATTGAAGAAGAAGCACGGCATCCGTTGGATGGACATCCAACGGCCACTGCTGCTAGAACCGTGTGTTGACTATAAGTTGACAAAGCCTTGCATACGCGTCAACCCTGTTTTTTTAGGGGACGCGTCAACTTAGTAAGGCCAGAAGTGTGTGGCAGAGAACTTATAGCCCATTTGAGATTTGTAAGAATGTGTACCCCATTTTTGAATTCTAATGGAATTTACTACAGCCCATTTACAGTTTGTTAAAAGTACAGCCCATTTCAACCAACCGTTCAAAACAGAATTCAATAAAATTTCCCACATTTTGATGGGATCCGAAATATTTTTATCCCGAAATTTTTAGTCAGATTAAATACAATTTCAATATAAATTTATATTACGTAAAAATCCAACGAAACATTGCGCTCGCAACAATTAATGAAATTAAAATTTTCAATATCCAAAAATAATATTTTATAAAGTAATCACGTGTTTGGTGCATTTTTTTATAGTTATTGCCCAATTTTTATAATTACATCCCATTTATTATTTCTTAAAGCCCATTATCTTGTTAAGCCTAATGCATCCCTCGTAGGAAAGATTTGCAGCCCAGCGGGGCGGAGAATAACAACTTGACCATGCGTGGGTATTCCTAAAAAAAGTATAGCTGGGCTAGCAATTTCAGCTTGACAAAAATTTATATCTGGGCTGGATATCTGGCCTGGGCTAGACGGGCCACAGCCCGCCCAGTTAATACCTGCAGCGATGTTTTTGTTGTTGTTCAGAGGAGAAAAATTAATATCTGGGCTAAACATCGAAAAACTCTATAGTGCTCACACCTCAAAAACACAAATACTGCTCGAGCTGCTTTGTCCCAGCTGTCGGCCGCCTCTTGTGCAGTTCTCTTGTTTATTGACTACTACATAGGTTGACAATGGTGTGGGACTGTGATGTCAGGAAACCAGGAGGAAGCAAAATAAATTATATAATAAGGAGGCACTTGCGTACGTGAGGCTATGGACCTGGTGGGTCCCCATTGTCATCCTCTCCAAGTAAACTCATCTCCTCGCCCACGCGCGCTTTCCGTGCAAAACAGTCAGCGCCGCCCGCCCCGCTTCCCTGTGCAGGCGATTGCTCCACCTTCAAATGACACAAGGGTCGTCCGTCCGTCCATCTGCTGCCCACATTAATGATACGCGGTTGCCGAGGTGGCTACTCCGGCGCCACACGTCTGTCCCTCCGCCCACCCACCATTGCTATATAAAATGCTGCGCTGGCCATAGCCGCAGTCATCCGCATCTTTTCCCTTTCTCCTGTCCACACCACTACTGCCCACCATGGCTTCCTCGCGCTCCAGCGCTCTTCGAGACGGGCGGACGACGGACCACAAGGAGATGGCAGCCATTGCTGCCGACCGGCTGGCCGGCAGGCAGCCGGAGGACGACGACGTCCCAATGGAGAACATGGTAGTCGATGATTCGGCGCCAACCCCCTCCTCCGCGCCATCCTCGCCGGTGCATTGCACCATGACCATCGGCGAGGCCCGTGCCCAATATATGGACAGGGTGAGGCAGATGCGTGAGGAGCAGTTTCGGGAGGCACAGGCCGACGCCGCCTACAACCACCATCTCCTCCAGGAGCACCTGCAGGTGGAGGAGCAGATCGCCGCGGAGCGGGCGGAGCAGGAGGCGCTGCTCGACTCGTACCGCTCCGCCCGCAAGGGCCACCTCGAGCGCTGGCGGTACCACATGCGGGTGGCGGAGGCTGCGGCCGCCTACAAAGAGGCTAGCAAAGAGGGCGATGAAGTGGGCGAGGCGCTGTTTGGCGAGACCGAGGACGAGGCAGAGGACAATGCCGGCTCCGACGAGTCCCCGCTCCGCTGGCGTCGACGAGGCCCTGCTCCGCCGAGGCCCCGCGGCGCCAACAACGAGGCAGAGGACACCGCCGGCTCCGCCGAGGCCCCGCCCCGCCAACAACGAGGCAGAGGACGTCGCCGGCTCAGCCGAGGCCCCACCCTGCCGGCAACGTGGGGGAGGATTTCCACCGCTCCGCGGAGGCGCCGCCCGCCGGCAACGAGACGGAGGACATCGCCGGCTCCGCCGAGGCCCCGCCCCGCTGCCAACGAGGCCGCGCCACACAGAAAACAAGGAAGAGTAGAACACGGTAGGTCGCCGCCGCTCGGGTCCAAGTAAGGCCACCGCTGCTACCCTCCGGTTGAAGCCAAGCTAGGCGGGTTGTGTTGGAAATATGCCCTAGAGGCAATAATAAATAGGTTATTATTATATTTCCTTGTTCATGATAATCGTTTATTATCCATGCTAGAATTGTATTGATAGGAAACTCAGATACATGTGTGGATACATAGACAACACCATGTCCCTAGTAAGCCTCTAGTTGACTAGCTCGTTGATCAATAGATGGTTACGGTTTCCTGACCATGGACATTGGATGTCGTTGATAACGGGATCACATCATTAGGAGAATGATGTGATGGACAAGACCCAATCCTAAGCCTAGCACAAGATCGTGTAGTTCGTTTGCTCAGAGCTTTTCTAATGTCAAGTATCATATCCTTAGACCATGAGATTGTGCAACTCCCGGATACCGTAGGAATGCTTTGGGTGTACCAAACGTCACAACGTAACTGGGTGGCTATAAAGGTGCACTACAGGTATTTCCGTAAGTGTCTGTTGGGTTGGCACGAATCGAGACTGGGATTTGTCACTCCGTGTAAATGGAGAGGTATCTCTGGGCCCACTCGGTAGGACATCATCATAATGTGCACAATGTGACCAAGGAGTTGATCACGGGATGATGTGAGTTACGGAACGAGTAAAGAGACTTGCCGGTAACGAGATTGAACAAGGTATAGGGATACCGACGATCGAATCTCGGGCAAGAAACATACCGTTAGACAAAGGGAATTGCATACGGGATTGATTGAATCCCCGACATCGTGGTTCATTCGATGAGATCATCGTGGAACATGTGGGAGCCAACATGGGTATCCAGATCCCGCTGTTGGTTATTGACCGGAGAACGTCTCGGTCATGTCTGCATGGTTCCCAAGCCCGTAGGGTCTACACGCTTAAGGTTCGATGACGCTAGGGTTATAGGGAAAGTATGTACGTGGTTACCGAATGTTGTTCGGAGTCCTGGATGAGATCCCGGACGTCACGAGGAGTTCCGGAATGGTCCGGAGGTAAAGATTTATATATGGGAAGTCCTGTTTTGGTCACCGGAAAAGTTTCGGGTGATATCGGTAATGTACCGGGACCACCGGGAGGGTCCCAGGGGTCCACCAAGTGGGGCCACCAGCCCCAGAAGGCTGCGTGGGCCAAGTGTGGGAGGGGACCAGCCCCAAGTGGGCTGGTGCGCCCCCCCCACCAAGGCCCAAGGCGCATGGGAGAGTGGGAGGGGGCAAACCCTAGGTCCAGATGGGCCTTAGGGCCCATCTAGTGGGCGCCCCCCCCCTCTCCTCCCCTTGGCCGCCCCCCTTGATGGGATCTAGGGCTGGCCGCCTCCTCTTGGGGGTGGAAACCCTAAAGGTGGCGCAGCCCCCTCCCCCCCTATATATAGTTGAGGTTTGGGCTGCCCAAGACATACGAGAACATCTCTCTTTCGACGCAGCCATACCCCTCTCCCTCCTCCTCCTCTCCCGCGGTGCTTGGCGAAGCCCTGCGGGATTGCCACGCTCCTCCATCACCACCACACCGTCGTGTCGCTGCTGGATGGAGTCTTCCCCAACCTCTCCCTCTCTCCTTGCTGGATCAAGGCGTGGGAGACGTCACCGGGCTGCACGTGTGTTGAACGCGGAGGCACCGTTCTTCGGTGCTTAGATCGGAATCAACCGCGATCTGAATCGCTACGAGTACGACTCCCTCATCCGTGTTCTTGCAACGCTTCCGCTTCGCGATCTACAAGGGTATGTAGATGCACTCCTTCCCTCTCGTTGCTAGTAAACTCCATAGATTGATCTTGGTGATGCGTAGAAAATTTTGAATTTCTGCTACGTTCCCCAACAGTGGCATCATGAGCTAGGTCTATGCGTAGTTTCTATGCACGAGTAGAACACAAACTAGTTGTGGGCGTTGATGTTGCCAATTCTTCTTGCCGCTACTAGTCTTATCTTGTTTCGACGGCATTGTGGGATGAAGCGGCCCGGACCGACCTTACACGTACGCTTACGTGAGACAGGTTCCACCGACTGACATGCACTAGTTGCATAAGGTGGCTAGCGGGTGTCTGTCTCTCCTACTTTAGTCGGAACGGATTCGATGAAAAGGGTCCTTATGAAGGGTAAATAGAAATTGGCAAATCACGTTGTGGTTTTACATAGGTAAGAAACGTTCTTGCTAGAAACCTATACAAGCCACGTAAAACTTGCAACAACAATTAGAGGACGTCTAACTTGTTTTTGCAGCATGTGCTATGTGATGTGATATGGCCAGAAGATGTGATGAATGATATATGTGATGTATGAGATTGATCATATTCTTGTAATAGGAATCACGACTTGCATGTCGATGAATATGACAACCGGCAGGAGCCATAGGAGTTGTCTTTATTTTTTGTATGACCTGCGTGTCATTGAATAACGCCATGTAAATTACTTTACTTTATTGCTAAGCGCGTTAGCCATAGAAGTAGAAGTAATCGTCGGCGTGACAACTTCATGAAGACACAATGATGGAGATCATGATGATGGAGATCATGGTGTCATGCCGGTGACGAAGATGATCATGGTGCCCCGAAGATGGAGATCAAAGGAGCAAAATGATATTGGCCATATCATGTCACTATTTGATTGCATGTGATGTTTATCATGTTTACATCTTATTTGCTTAGAACGACGGTAGTAAGTAAGATGATCCCTCACTAAAATTTCAAGAGACGTGTTCCCCCTAACTGTGCACCGTTGCGAAGGTTCGTTGTTTCGAAGCACCACGTGATGATCGGGTGTGATAGATTCTAACGTTCGAATACAACGGGTGTTGACGAGCCTAGCATGTACAGACATGGCCTCGGAACACATGCGAAACACTTAGGTTGACTTGATGAGCATAACATGTACAGACATGGCCTCTGAACACAAGAGACCGAAAGGTCGAACATGAGTCGTATAGTAGATACGATCAACATGGAGATGTTCACCGATGATGACTAGTCCGTCTCACGTGATGATCGGACATGGCCTAGTTTGACTCGGATCATGTATCACTTAGATGACTAGAGGGATGTCTATCTGAGTGGGAGTTCATTAATCAGATGAACTTAATTATCATGAACATAGTCAAAAGTTCTTTGCAAATTATGTCATACGCTTTAGTTCTACTGTTTAAGATATGTTCCTAGAGAAAATTTAGTTGAAAGTTGGTAGTAGCAATTATGCGGACTGGGTCCGTAAACTGAGGATTGTCCTCATTGCTGCACAGAAGGCTTATGTCCTTAATGCACCGCTCGGTGTGCTGAACCTCAGCGTCGTCTGTAGATGTTGCGAAACATCTGACATACACGTTTTGATGACTACGTGATAGTTCAGTGAGTAATGCTAACGGTTTAGAATTGTGGCACAAGAGACGTTTTTGAAACGTCACAGAACATATGAGATGTTCCGAAGACTGAAATTGGGATTTCAGACTAGTGCCCACATCAAGAGGTATGAGACCTCTGACAAGTTTCTTAAGCCTGCAAACTAAGGGAGAAAAGCTCAATCGTTGAGCATGTGCTCAGATTGTCTGAGTGCCACAATTGCTTGAATCGAGTGGGAGTTAATCTCCCAGATGAGATAGTGATGGTTCTCCATAGTCACTGCCACCAAGCTAGTAGAGCTTCGTGATGAACTATAACATATCAGGGATAGTTATGATGATCCTTGAGCTATTCGCGATGTTTGACACCGCGAGAGTAGAAATCAAGAAGGAGCATCAATTGTTGATGGTTAGTAAAACCACTAGTTTCTAGAAGGGCAAGGGCGAAAGGGATACTTCATGAAACAGCAAGTCGTTTGCTGCTCTAGTGAAGAATCCCAAGGTTGAACCCAAACCTGAGACTAAGTGCTTCTGTAATGAGAGGAACGGTCACTGAAGCAGTACTACCCTAGATACTTGGTAGATGAGAAGGCAGACAAGGTCGACAGAAGTATATTGGATATACATTATATGAATGTGTACTTTACTAGTACTCCTAGCAGCACCAGGGTATTAGATACCGGTTCGGTTGCTAAGTGTTAGTAACTCGAAATATAAGCTGCGGAATAAACGGAGACTAGCTAAAGGTGAGATGACAATATGTGTTGGAAGTGTTTCCAAGGTTGATGTGATCAAGCATCGCATGCTCCCTCTACCATCGAGATTTGGTGTTTGCGTTGAGCATGATTGGATTATGTTTATCGCAATGCGGTTATTCATTTAAGGAGAATAATGGTTACTCTATTTATTTGAATAATACCTTCAATGGTCTTGCACCTAAAATGAATCTCGATCGTAGTGATACACATGTTCGTGCCAAAAGATATAAAATAGTAATGATAGTTCCACACACTTGTGGCACTGCCATTTGAGTCATATTGGTATAGAACGCATGAAGAAGCTCCATGTAGATGGATCTTTGGACTCAGACGTTTTTGAAAAGATTGAGGCATGCGAACCATGTCTATTGGTATATATGCATGAAAAAACTCCATGCAGATGGATCGTTTGGACTCACTTGATTTTGAATCACTTGAGACATGCAAATCATACCACATGGGCAAGATGACTGAAAGTCCTCGTTTTCAGTAAGATGGAACAAGAGAGCAACTTATTGGAAGTAATACATTTTGATGTATGCAGTCCAATGAGTGCTGAGGCATGCAGTGGATATCATTATGTTCTTACTTCACAGATGATTTGAGTAGATGCTGAGTGTATTTACTTGATGAAACACAAGTCTGAATTATTGAAAGGTTCAAGTAATTTCAGAGTGAAGTTGAAGATCATCGTGACAAGAGGATAAAATGTCTGTGATATGATCATAGAGATGAGTATCTGAGTTACGAGTTTGGCATACAATTAAGACATTGTGGAAAGTGTTTCACAATTAATACCGCCTGGAACACCATAATGTGATGGTGTGTCCGAACATCATAGCTGCACCCTATTGGATATGGTGCATACCATGATGTCTCTTATCGAATTACCACTATCGTTTATGGGTTAGGCATTAGAGACAACCGCATTCACTTTAAAAGGGGCACCACGCAATTCCGTTGAGACGACACCGTTTAGAGGAACCTAAGTTGTCGTTTCTTAAAAGTTTGGGGCTGCGATGCTTATGTGAAAAAGTTTCAAGCTGATAAGCTCGAACCCAAAGCGGATAAATACATCTTCATAGAAAACCCAAAACAGTTGGGTATACCTCCTATTTCAGATCTGGAAGCAAAAGTAATTGTTTCTAGAAACGAGTCCTTTCTCGAGGAAAATTTTCTCTCGAAAGAATTGAGTGGGAGGATGGTGGAGACTTGATAAGGTTACTGAACCGTCACTTCAACTAGGGTGTAGCAGGGCACAGGAAGTTGTTCCTGTGGCACCTACACCAATTGAAGTGGAAGCTTATGATAGTGATCATGAAACTTCGGATCAAGTCACTACCAACCCTCGTAGGACGACGAGGATGCGTACTACTTCAGAGTAATGCGTAATCCTGTCTTGGGAGTCATGTTGTTGGACAACGATGAACCTATGAGCTGTGGAGAAGCGATGGTGGGCCCATATTCCGACAAATGGTTAAAAGCCATGAAATCCGAAATAAAGGGATCTTTAAGAAGAAGACGGACGTGGACGGTAATGTTACCGTCTATGAAGCTCGACTTGTGGCAAAGAGTATTTTCACAAGTTCAAGGAGTTGACTACGATGAGATTTTCTCATCCGTAGCGATGCTTAAGTCCGTCGGAATCGTGTTAGCATTAGCTGCATTTATGAAATCTGGCAGATGGATGTCAAAACAAGTTTCCTTACCAGTTTTCGTAAGGAAAGGTTGTATGTGATACAATCAGAAAGGTTTTGTCCATCCTAAGGATGCTAAAAGGTATGCTAGCTCCAGCGATCCTTCCATGGACTAGAGCAAGCATCTCGGAGTCAGAATATACGCTTTGATGGAGTGATCAAAGTTTTTGGGTTTATACAAAGTTTGTTAGAAACTTGTATTTACAATAAAGTGAGTGGGAGCACTACAACATTTCTGATAAGTATATGTGAATGACATATTGTTGATCCGAAATGATGTAAAATTTCTGGAAAGCATAAAGGGTTGTTTGAAAGGAGTTTTTCAAAGGAAGACCTGGATAAAGCTGCTTACATATTGGGCATCAAGATCTATAGAGATAGATCAAGACGCCCGATGATACTTTCAAAGAACGCACACCTTGACATGATTTTGAAAGAGTTCAAAATAGATCAGCAAAGGAGTTCTTGGCTGTGTTACAAGGTGTGAGTATTGAGTAAGACTCAAGACCTGACCGCAGCAAAAGAGAGAGAAAGGACGAAGGTCGTCCCCTTTGCTTCAGACGTAGGCTCTACAGTATGCTATGCTGTGTACCGCACATGAAGTGTGCCTTGCCATGAGTTGGTCAAGGGGTACAATAGCGATCCGGGAAAGGATCACATGACAGTGGTCGAACTTATCCTTAGTATCTAGTGGACTAAGGAATTTTCTCGATTATGGAGGTGAAAAGGAGTTCGTCGTAAAGGGTTACGTCGATGCGAACTTTGACACTAATCCGGATGACTCTGAGTAGTAAACCGGATTCGTATAGTAGAGCAGATACTTGAAATGGCTCCAAGTAGCACGTGGTAGCATCGACAAGATGACATAGATATTCGTAAAGCACACACGGATCTGAAAGGTTTAGACCCGTTGACTAATAACCTCTCTCACAAGCATAACATGATCAAACCAGAACTCATTGAGTGTTAATCACATAGTGATGTGAACTAGATTGTTGACTCTAGTAAACTCTTTGGATGTTGGTCACATGGTGATGTGACCTATGAGTGTTAATCACATGGTGATGTGGACTAGATTATTGACTCTAGTGCAAGTGGGAGACTGTTGGAAATATGCCCTAGAGGCAATAATAAATAGGTTATTATTATATTTCCTTGTTCATGATAATCGTTTATTATCCATGCTAGAATTGTATTGATAGGAAACTCAGATACATGTGTGGATACATAGACAACACCATGTCCCTAGTAAGCCTCTAGTTGACTAGCTCGTTGATCAATAGATGGTTACGGTTTCCTGACCATGGACATTGGATGTCGTTGATAACGGGATCACATCATTAGGAGAATGATGTGATGGACAAGACCCAATCCTAAGCCTAGCACAAGATCGTGTAGTTCGTTTGCTCAGAGCTTTTCTAATGTCAAGTATCATTTCCTTAGACCATGATATTGTGCAACTCCCGGATATCGTAGGAATGCTTTGGGTGTACCAAACGTCACAACGTAACTGGGTGGCTATAAAGGTGCACTACAGGTATTTCCGAAAGTGTCTGTTGGGTTGGCACAAATCGAGACTGGGATTTGTCACTCCGTGTAAACGGAGAGGTATCTCTGGGCCCACTCGGTAGGACATCATCATAATGTGCACAATGTGACCAAGGAGTTGATCACGGGATGATGTGAGTTACGGAATGAGTAAAGAGACTTGCCGGTAACGAGATTGAACAAGGTATAGGGATACCGACGATCGAATCTCGGGCAAGTAACATACCGTTAGACAAAGGGAATTGCATACGGGATTGATTGAATCCCCGACATCGTGGTTCATCCGATGAGATCATCGTGGAACATGTGGGAGCCAACATGGGTATCCAGATCCCGCTGTTGGTTATTGACCGGAGAACGTCTCGGTCATGTCTGCATGGTTCCCGAGCCCGTAGGGTCTACACGCTTAAGGTTCGATGACGCTAGGGTTATAGGGAAAGTATGTACGTGGTTACCGAATGTTGTTCGGTGTCCCGGATGAGATCTCGGACGTCACGAGGAGTTCCGGAATGGTCCGGAGGTAAAGATTTATATATGGGAAGTCCTGTTTTGGTCACCGGAAAAGTTTCGGGTGATATCGGTAATGTACCGGGACCACCGGGAGGGTCCCGGGGGTCCACCAAGTGGGGCCACCAGTCCCGGAAGGCTGCGTGGGCCAAGTGTGGGAGGGTACCAGCCCCAAGTGGGCTGGTGCGCCGCCCCACCAAGGCCCAAGGCGCATGGGAGAGTGGGAGGGGGCAAACCCTAGGTCCAGATGGGCCTTAGGGCCCATCTAGTGGGGCGCCCCCCCCCCCTCTCCTCCCCTTGGCCGCCCCCCTTGATGGGATCTAGGGCTGGCCGCCTCCTCTTGGGGGTGGAAACCCTAAAGGTGGCGCAGCCCCCTCCCCCCTATATATAGTTGAGGTTTGGGCTGCCCAAGACATGTGAGAACATCTCTCTTTCGGCGCAGCCATACCCCTCTCCCTCCTCCTCCTCTCCCGCGGTGCTTGGCGAAGCCCTGCGGGGTTGCCACGCTCCTCCATCACCACCACACCATCGTATTGCTGCTGGATGGAGTCTTCCCCAACCTCTCCCTCTCTCCTTGCTGGATCAAGGCGTGGGAGACGTCACCGGGCTCCACGTGTGTTGAACGCGGAGGCACCGTTCTTCGGTGCTTAGATCGGAATCAACCGCGATCTGAATCGCTACGAGTACGACTCCCTCATCCGCGTTCTTGCAACGCTTCCGCTTCGCGATCTACAAGGGTATGTAGATGCACTCCTTCCCTCTCGTTGCTAGTAAACTCCATAGATTGATCTTGGTGATGCGTAGAAAATTTTGAATTTCTGCTACGTTCCACAACAGGTTGACCATTGACAGCCGGTTAGCTTCTTGGCGGCGACGTGGAGTCGGAGAGCTACACTGGAGAAGAATGCTGCTTCTACTTAACTGCTGGTGCAGTTGGCTGACTGACACGTGGGCCCAACAGGCCACATGTCAGTTACGCAACTGCACCTGCAGTTAAGTCACTGAAGCTTCTGTTCGGCTCAGCGGGACACAGGTGGGTAGCTTCGGTTAATTAATTATACCTCTAGCGCACCCCTTTTTAGTTGAAGAATGTATGAAATGTAATGAAATCCGGCATGTTTATATGAAATCCGACTGTGTATGAATGAATTTATTTCGATTAGTTCGAATTCCTGTATCACTGGCAATGGATGAACATGCAAAACAATACGTACTAGCATTATTCCCAGGGTGATCACCTCGTTTACAGCAGTTTCACATGTACTCCCTCCGGTCCTTTCTAGTCTGCATACAAGTTTTGTCTGCAGTCAAAGTATCTCTACTTTGACCAATCTTATACAAAAAAGTATGCACTTTCCCAATGTGCGAAGTAAAAAGGAACAGAAGGAGTACAAAGAGTTTGAGCAGCTTTTTAGCGTTTCTGTACATTGCAATCAAACACACAGGCCTGGCAATTCATAGAGAACATTCAAAACAATCGATGATTATGCATCTCAGCGGCTCACATGTCAGAGGCAATATTTACTTCACAACTAAAGAATAAAGAAAAAATTGATCGACGCTACTGACAGCAAAGGGCGTCGCATTCGAAAATATCAAACGCATGTCTTGCTAAAATCAATGAGCAAAATTTGACAAGGTTGTCCCATTCCAAAATATCAAATGCCTACGATTGTGGAATGGGCAGGGTTTGCCATCAGTTCGGACATTGACATGGCACCTCGTGCTAAATAAACCAGCTGTTCTTTTTGTGCAGTTCCACCAAAATCAACCAAATTCGCGCGTAGCTTGTATGATTTCGCCCTTATATGTTGCAACGCCTTGAACTTATCGGCACCTCCTTTCTTGTGGTGGAAATGAATGATTCGATGTATTCATGAACATTTTGTGCAGTTCCCATTGAAATCAAGCTGAGCACCCTTGTTTGCACAAATACAAAAAAGTGATTAGTATAAAGCAAACTATACTATGAATTGACAGTTTCAAGAGGCACATACATGGTCCATGTAGAGCACACTTTTAGAAAAATGGAACTCACCAAAAAGAATCCTAGAACAACATTGTACTCGCGCATCACAACAAAAAAATGGAGATTTGTCAGTCCTTCTGAGCTGAAGTTAGTTTGGTCTTGTGGGGAGTAATGTAACCATCCTTCAACTGCTCCTTCTGATGAGAAGATAGACGGGGCTTCTTCATCCTGGCATAATCGAAACTAGTCACTTCACGTACTCCATATTCTTCTTCAGAGGAAGATGATCCTGTTGTGCAAAGACAAGAGGACTACTAAATGCTAGCATCCCTGTTTGCTCGAAAAAAAGGAAAGGAAATATTTAAAACAGCACACATGAAGCACTTCTCAAGGACAATACCACTTTTTCATGACAGTATCTAAATAGTAGCACAACACCAATAGAGATGACAAAGCTCAATCATATGGATGAAATCAGTGGGCGAGTACCAACCTTTGTCAGGAGGCTTATTGTGTAGAGCATACAGATGAAGCACTTCTCCGGAACCATCTGTTGCTATCTACGGTGGTGGCCATGCTTACTATATACTCCTTGATTAATTTAATGTTTCCAACATCTTCTTGTGCAGTTCCACTAAAATATATGGTATCTTCAAAGAAGATCCTTGTTTGCACAAGTAGAGATAATTACATATTACATTAAGAGTGGCATCAAATCAGTGGCAAAACAATTGCTCGTTCCAGCCATAGCAATAAATTAAGATGCAAAACTATATCATTACTTGTGTCATCACAGTTCCAGTGCTTCATTACAGCACCGGGAGTTGATTTTTGTTTTTCTTCCGCTTGTTCTTCCCCTTCATCACTTGGTTCAATAACAGATAAACTTCGCCTTCAATGTAAGATTTGGCATGTCAATTAGGGAGCACAAGTATAGTACTAAACTTAATTTTCTGATGAAAGTGGCAAAATACAGGCCAGCAGTTGTGAAATATCCTTATCTTACCTCAATGGGATATTACGGTGCACATACAGATTGGAAGTCTTGTCTCCATTTGTGCAGTTCAGTAAAATCAAGCAACATTATCGTACAAGTAGCACAACATATGAAAGCACACTGCAGAATCATGTGAAAGAAGGCTAGTACTAACCTCTCATGATGCGGAATTCAAACAACTCACAACAAGAAGATCTGAACCAAATTGGCCTTAACGGATAGGAAGTAAGATCTCCTCTTGTGCAGTTCCACTAAGATTAAGCAATCAAGCAACGTTGTCGGTGTGACATTTTGGTTGAACTGCACAAAACACTCTTAAAACAAAAGTGTTTTGTGCAGTGCAACAAAAGGTCACAATGGCAACGAGAAGTAGATAACCCTGTTTACACAGAGGTGCAAAGGAAACAATTAGTGGTCAATAACGGTGGATGACACAGAAGCCAACAAAAAGAAGCATCTACCTTATCTAAATGGGAAAGAAAGCAAGACAGTAGCATTTCTCAAACGGTGGCATTGATTAATATTAACATAGAGATTATATTAACAATAAAATTCGTTAAACATGTAATTTGCTTTTAACTGTGGCATTGCATCAATTTTCCAGCGGCATTATTAGAGGGTGTTTGTTTATAGGGACATTTTGGTGAAGGGACTAAAAAACCTCCGTGTCAGTCCCATCTAAACCAAACAGGAGGGACTTTTAGGGACTAAAAGTGGGCATTTGGGACTAAAGAAAGAAGACCCCGAGGGAGTCTTTTTGGGACTTTTTCCAACAGTTGCCCCTGCCACACATCGCACCTTGTCTCTATTAGTTCATTACTAGGGGTAACATGGTCTTTTAGCATGTCATTTAATAACCTCTAGTCCATGTTTAGTCCCTGGAACCAAGCAGGTAGGGACTAGGGAGTTTTTAACCAAACAGGGCCTTAGATTAACAACAACTAATGAGTTGCACGGGACAGTGGACGCACCAGCACCAGGTGCATCTACCCATGTACTGTGGTCATGCACAGTCTGTTGCAACAAAGAACAAACAACCAAGGAGCATATTTGTGTTGGTCCCAGTTTTGTTATCTTTAGACACCTTTCCCTATGTGAGCGCAGCAAATCTAGTCCTGCTCAAACTCTACAGCCTTGTCCCTTCCTTTCCTTTTTGAACTAGTACTTTCGCCCCTTCCTTTCCTCTTTGAACCACGTCCTAGATTTATGCGATACAACTTTCCCCCATTCCTTTCCTCTTTGAACCACGTCCTAGATTCATGCTATACAACTTTCCCCCTTCATTTCCTCTTTGAACCACGTCCTAGATTCCTGCTATATACAACTTTTCCCACTACTTTCCCCCACTCCTTTCCTCTTTGAACCAGGTCCTAAATTCATGGTATACATGCAGCTAGAGCAATGCATGTGGAGTAAGTAAATTATACCTTAAGGTTCTTGGGGCGTGTTTCGGTGGGCGACGGGACGGCGGCGAAGAAGAAGGGGTCGGAGGCCCTCCCGCGCCGCCGCTGGGTGGAAAGTGAACAGTTGCGCCGGTAGTCCCTCGCCGACGGCGACAACGTTAAGCCTCCTTCCCTTCCCGGTGAACGGATCCTGCCGGCTCTTTGAGCAGCAGTGAGGGGAGAGAGAGGGCAACGAAGCCTTGTTTAGATTTGGAGAGGGCGAGAGAGTGTGAAGAGAGCAACTACAAGAACCGAGGCTCCAGCGGGAGAGGGCGAGAGAGTGTGAAGAGAGCAACTACAAGCGCTGAGGCTCCAGCATGTATATATATACTGGAGAGAGAGTGTGAAGCGTGCAAACCCTAGAAAACATTTTGACCAGTCAAAGAATCCACCCGAGACCTCAAGTTTGATGAGCGAACAGGCTAACCAGCTACACAACCCTCCCGTTATGTTCAACGAGAGGGAAATAACCTTTTATACATTCCTGCATTCGTGTGACAAGCATGCCGTGTTTTTGTGTGTGTGTGGGAGTCATTGGGATTTCAATCATAATCGTGTCATGTGGCTTTGGTGGTAAGACTATCCACAGTGGTGCAGAAATAATGCAGCCTTAGTCACCTTACCTCTCTCCACGTAGTACGTTGGGTCCCACCAGTCAGAGGGTGAAACAAACAAATTAATAAGAAAAATTGAAAGCGCCAGCGGTGTATCTTACCTCACACATCTCGCTACTACTCGGGAACACTGTCCAATTGATCCCTCTGTTCGCTCACGTACTATTTTAAGTGAATCCTTATTATAACATGCACACAAATTTTGGGCACTTGTATTCGACTTAAGTCAGTGTGCCACCGTATATCGTATACTTACTACTCCCTCCGTCTAGGTGTAATAAGTCACGTTAGAAGGTGCAACGGGACCAAGGTGCGTGCATGTGCGTGTGTGTGTGTGTGTTTAACATCATGTGTGTGTTAGAGAGAGCGACCGATCGACCTACTCCTACATAGAGATGTTGTGTCGTGTAGTACGATTTTAGCCGTGAGAGTCGGTGCATCCTCTTGTTTCCGGGCGTGTCCGGTAGGGACATGTGGACAGCTGCCATGCCCACTCCTGACCAGCCTGGCCCACCCAAAGCCCCTCCATCACCCGCGCGCGCTTCCCGCCCGAAACGGTCAGCGCCGCTCCAAAGAATCGGTGCCGCATTCATGCCCGGGCAGAGCGGACGCGACCTCTCACTGGCGCAAGAGTGATGGTTGCTTCGTCCGTCCAACTTACTGCTCGGTCTATGTGATTTGACGGCTCATTTGTCTTTATTACTGAGGTGGTAAGACTGCTGGATGTCCCGCGCTTTCGGCGAAAGGAGGTACTACTACTAGATTACAATTTTCTCCATTCTTACAGCAGAGGCGTGCAAGAGCAGTGAAAACACACAGGCCCAGTGATTACATGGCCCACCTCACACTATCACCGTGCGACACCTAACTCTTTACATAGTACTCCCTCTGTTCCTAAATATTACTAGATGAGTCCCCGCGCGTTGCCGCGGAACAGCGGTATATCTCTCTGCGCAAAATTATCGATTTCATATAACTAAAAAAACTCTATAACCACATGACAAATGTGGTAGCCAAACTAAATAAACTCCCATCATCATTTAGATCATCCCACGTAAGGAAACAAGATCAGCCAACTCCTACTGCATAATGGGATTATATTTTTCTTTTTGACATGTTAATGGGACTTAAAAGCTCACTTACATGCATGCTACCGGTGCATGCTTGCATGCAGACATGTTGATGTGATTTAAAACCCACTCACATGCATGTGCCATGGTATTTCTGCATGCTTGCATGTGGCTTAGTGCGGAGCCTCTCAATGTCTAGATCAGACGGCTATTATGGACTGATTTACTTCATCTAACGGCTACATCAATTTTGATGATGTGGCTCAAGGAGAGGATAGAGAATTCCTAGTAGTGGGGGCTAGCTATTACTAGTAGATAAGTCTTTCTAGAGATTCCACTACATACGGAACAAAATGAATCAATCTACACTTAAAATGCATCTATATACATCCGCATGTGGTTCATGGTGAAATCTCTACAAAGATTTATATTTAGGAACGGAGGAAGTACTAGTATAGTACGTACTGTAATTTATCAGCGAGATAAATTTGTACAATGCTATGAAGCTTCCAGCTTCTGTTACATGTATCTTGCGTCCAAGGTTGCCCGTTGCAACATTTCATCAAATACAAAGGAGACTAAGATGCATGCTATTGCATCTCAATGATTGACAGATCATAGCAAATATGTACTCCCTCCATTCCAAAATAAGTGTCTCAACTTTGTGCAAACTTTAGTACAAAGTTGTACTACTACTAAAGTTGACACTTATTTTGGAACAGAGGCAGCTAAAGAAAAAAAGATCCATGCAGTCCCTAGCCCTTGAACCGTGAACCCTGACCAGGCTTCAATTTGCTGGCAACGTCCGAGCTTCCTAATAAATGAAGTTTGCAACCTTTTGACCATCGGATCATTTTGTGCAGTTTCGCCAAAATCGAGATGAGCATCCCTGTGGCAAAGAAATTGAAGAAGTGTGATTAGAATAAGATTACTAGGACTAGTTGATGAGACATAAACTCATCACAAATACAGTACGTAGAAGCCAGTAGAGGTATGTGCGGGGCAAAGAAGTAGAGAAATATCCACAGGGAGTGATGTGGGCAGCTGGAGCAGTGGTGCAAGCTGGCTGTAAAGGGAGTTGTACCTGAGGGACGTAGCTCAACCTTGAGGAGGGTGGCGGGAGGTGGAAACTTCCCACGTCGCGGCAGTGAGCAAGGGACGAAGGCAACCTCACCGGCTTTGTGAGAGAGAACGGCGGGGACCCCTGATCGGAATGTGCCGACAGTTGGTTTTCGCCGTCGGCGACGGCCACCGCATCTACACTAAGCATCCACCCCTTCCCCAAGCGGACGTGATCCGTCGGGATGTTAGAGATGTGGCCACAGTCGTTTTGTGCAAGAGAGTGTGAAGAGAGCAACCCCAACAAGCAACCGTGTAGGCTGGCCCGTCCTGACTATGTATATAGTCGAGCAGTTTCCTTTTCTCTCCATATGAACCTATCATATTGTCACATCCCTAGTTCTGGTTTGCTCTAGGCTAGCTAGTCATGTGTGCATCATGTTTAAATTTCAATGAATTTGAAATGGGGACATGTGAAAGCCCTAGAAATCATTTCTGAAAAAGACCAAGATAAAAATTGCTTCAAATAGGTCCAAGAAAATGTTCATGTTTCTCTATGAAAATATTGGCCAGAATTAAAATTCAAACCAATATTTTTAGGAGCTCATAAATATTTATTTTGGGCATTTGAAGCTAATGCAATAACTATTTGCATTGGATTTATATTTGCTATATATCGAATATGTGTCCAATAATTCTGAGAAATTGTGAGGGGCTTTGGGATAATCCTTTTAGTCCCTGCAAAATTATCAGAAGAAAGCAAACTGGTTTAGTGCTTAAAACTAAATCAAAACAAATAAAGAAAACAGAAAACAGAAATGAAAAAGGAGGCTTACCTGGCGCTTACCTGGCCTGGCCCAGCACGGCCCAAACCAGCTGGCCAACGCCAGTCGTCGTCTCCACCGCGCCAGAAGGACGCCGAGCGCGTGCTTGCCATGCGCACACACGCGCCCGTGCCACCTCCTGCCTGCTAGCTTGCGTGGCGCCGCGGACAGACCCGCCAGAGCCGTCTGGATCGCTCTGACCGCCCCGCCATTCTCCCCCTCGCCTCCCTCTCGCCCTCTCCACCATGGCCGAGACAGCCGTGAGCTCACTGTCACCGTAGCCATGGCCACAGGCCCTCCCTCGCCTCGCCGACGTGTCCATGGACTCCGCCTCGACGCCCTCATCCTCCCCGTCGACCCACTCGACGCCAGACGCCTCAAAACGCCGTCCCCGACCTCTTCTTCATCGTCGGCCGCCGCGGATCCCCATCGTCGACTCATCGCCGTCCGGCCTTCCCCGAGCTCGAAGAGGCCACCGCTGCAACCGCCGTGAGCCCCTCACCCCAACCCCTCTCTCCCCGCCGTCGATTTCCTCCTCTAGCCCCACTAACCACCGCGGCCGAAGCTCGCCGCCGACGTGGCTAGAGCCATAGTGGCTCGAAGCCAAGCTCACCGCTGTGCTCAACGCAGCACCAGGAGCCCGTAGACACCACCAGCTCCTCCTCCCGTGCACCGTAGCGCCGAACCCAGCCCCGTCCGAACTCCAGCCGCCGCCACGAGCTCGATTCCGGCGAGCTCGCTCCACCCCAGCTCCTCCCGCTTGCCCTACCAGATGCGCGCGAGCCCCAGCTACGCGTAGGACCAAACCGCGGCCAATTTGGCTGACCAGGGGGTTTGACCTCCCCTGTGTCACTGACGCGTGGGCCACCCCCCTGACGCTTTTAGTTAGTATTAGTTTAACACTAATTAATTTAGGTTAGTTAGTTAGTCACTGACGTGTGGACCCCACACGTCAAGTTTGACCTGGACGACCCGTTGACCTGCTGACGTCACACCGACGCCATGCTGACGCAGTAAATAGTTTCTGTATTTAAAACAATTCAGAAAATCCAGAAAAAAGGCTTAAACTTCTAAAAATCATATAAATTCAACCGTAGCTCCAAATGAAACAAGTTATATATGAAAAATGATCAGAAAAATTCAATCTATCCATCTGCACGGGTTTCATGCATGATAAAGTAACTTAAACCGTCTGTTTATATCAAAACATGGTAATGCACTTTATAAACCCATAACTTGAGTTTATATTTGAATCTTTGATTCAAATGAGCTCAAACCACCCTGGTTGTAGATGCATTAGCCCAACACACTCATATTGCCATGTATTATTCATGCATCATATTGTTGCATTGCATTGATTGTGTTTTCTCTCTGTTGCCGGTAATTGTCCCCTTCCGATAGACGTTATTCCGACGACGTGATCGATGACACCGATGAAGAACTATAATATCTTCAGAAGTGCCAGGCAAGCAAAAACCCGTTGTTCATTCCGATACAATCCCACTCTCCCGCTCCTGCTCTCTTTTATTGCATTAGGACAACAACGATTCATCTGTTACATGCTGTGGTAGTTGAACCCCCTTTCCTCTGCATGACCTGTCATTGCCACAGTAAATAGATGAAACCCACTAGCATGAGTAGGAGTTGTTTGAGCCCTGATGTGCCTACTCATTCATGCTTGTTTGTCATGCCTGCTATTGCTTAGAGTTGTGTCAGGTCTGATTCATCAGGAATGAATTGGAAAGTTATGAACATGTCCTACTGTGTGAGAGCTAAGTGTGTGAACACAATTTGGTAAAGGTAGCGGTGAGAGGCCATGTAGGAGTACATGGTGGGTTGTCTCATTGAAACCGTCCTCAGGAACTGAGTTCTGTGTTTGTGATACATGAACAGTTACTACCACACATTGGGTTCCGGTAACTCGACCCCTCTCGACTTATTAATCAACTTGATCTCTGTCCAGGAGTTGCAACTAGTTTCTGGTGTTTGTAGGTAGTGTTAGTAGTCTACCAAGTGGCACCCGGTACAGGTGGGCTTGGGACAGACTAGGCACACGTGGCCTGGTGTACCGAGTGGCACCCGGATGGTGGGCCCGGGAACCCTGCACACATCGTTTGGGGCCGTGAGCGACACTCCGGCCGGATCTCCTTGCGGATGGAACCCGAATAGGCGATAAACCTGGACGAGAGACTTGTGTGGTTAGTCAGGTCGTGGCCGACTCCCTCGCCAGGCTTCCGCTTGAAGGTTGCCGAGGTACACGACGTCTACATGGTGGTAAGTGGCGAGAGCGTGTGTGACGAAGTACACCCCTGCAGGGTTAATATGATCTATTCGAATAGCCGTGTCCGCGGTAAAGGACTTCTGGGTTGCCTGTACAGTTCATAGACAAGTGAAAGTGGATACTCTAAAATGCGCAAGATAAGCGTGAGTGCTATGGATGGCGTTCTCGTAGGGAGACGGGAGCGGATCCATAGTGGTGTATTGATATGGTGAATATGTGGACTCGTGTGCGCCACCTCAAAAGAGTTGCTTGCAGTCGTAGTTCAGGTTAGCCACTGAGTCAAAGCTGGCTTGCTGCAGTTAAACTCCACTACCCCCTTGGTTGATACCAATGCATATGTCGTTAGTTCTGATGTAAGTCTTGCTGGGTACATTTGTACTCACGTTTGCCTATTTTATGTTTTGCAGAGAGACGTCAGTCTCGCTAGTAGTTCCGTGTGGACTTCGACGTTTAGCTTGATACCTCAGCTACGATCTTGTGCCCTCGGCAGGATCTGGTAGATAGTCAGGCTTCTCAGCCTTTTTCATTTGTAGTTGTCTGTACTCAGACAAGTTAAGCTTCCGCATGTGCTTGTTGCTTGTATGCTCTGAATGTTGGGTCATGAGACCCATGTTTGTAATATCTCGCTCCTCGGAGCCTAATGAATAAATACTCTGAGTCGTAGAGTCTTGTTGTGATGCCATGTTGTATTTGCACATATCGAGCATATTGTGTGTATGATTGAAATGCTTGGTATGTGTGGGATCCGACAACCTAGTTGTTTATCCTTGGTAGCCTCTCTTATGGGGAAATGTAGTCTTGTGCTTCCATGAGCCATAGTAGTCCGCTTCAGCCCGGTTCACCGGAGTCCTGCTAGCCCAGCACTACTGCTCCGGAACACTTGACTGGCCGGCATGTGATTCACTTCGTTCCTGTGTCTGTCCCTTTGGGGAAATGTCACGCGATGACATCCGGAGTCCTGCCTAGCCTGCTACAGCCCGGGTTCCCGGAGTCCTGTTAGCCCAGTGCTACAGCCCGGATTCGCACGCTGCTGACCGACATGCTCGATGTTGATTCATGTATGCCTGTCCCCATAAGTTAGTGCCACTTTGGGTTCACGACTAGTCATGTCGGCCCGGGTTCTCTGTCATATGGATGCTAGCGACACTATCATATACGTGAGCCAAAAGGCGCAAACGGTCCCGGGCCTTGGTAAGGCGACACCCGTGGGAATACCGTGCGTGAGGCTGCAAAGTGATATGAGGTGTTACCACCTAGATCGATGTGACTTGGAATCGGGGTCCTGACACATATTGCGTACGTGCCACTGAAGAAAAAAAACTTTATTTATAAATGACGCGACACCTACTACTCGTTCTCCTATAACCTTGCGTTTGGCATCTCCAAAATATTAACCTTGCGATCGGCTCTTCGCCTCTTCGGGAAGTCGAGCAATAATGGTAGTGCAGTATATATCGTTCTGGCTATATAAGACCGAATGAATTGTTGCATGTACACCACGTGGGCGAGGGTCGAGGGGCGAGGGAGAGTGCTACATACGGAGCAAAATGAGTGAATCTACACTCTAAAATACGTCTATATACATCAGTGTTTCGAGTATGTACTAGTAGTTCATATTGAAATCTACTAAAGGACATATATATTCCAAACAATATGATATAATCTCTATAACCAAGGTAGTAGGGACGAGGAGTAAATGGAGGGAGTAGTAAAATTTTCTCCTCGTCCTGCGAGCCATCGCGCGCATGGGCGAGGGAGCGGGCGTAAGGCGGAGCAAGCTTCACCTCATCGTGCGAGCCACCGCGCCCGTGGGCGGGGGAGACGGCGTACTAAGCAAGCTTCTCCTCATTCTGCGAGTTGACAAGACACATCAAAAGTACTCCAGTGTATAGAGCCTTGCCTCTAAGGTAGGCCCCATATGGTTTGCCTTTTTCTTAACATAACACGTCAAGTCGCAATTTGTTTGTTCACCCGTGGTAGACGATCCTCCCTCCACCAAGTGGACAACCAGTACACGTGCCAAATTACCACGTGGGTTGCCTTTTTCATACAGAAATGAGCTCCACCGTGTACCCGCGCGGGTGTGGTTGGGAAAGAGACGGGAGTACGTGCGCCGTGCATGCACCTCTTGTCTTCATGTATGTCCCCCACCTACATGGGTGTGTGTGAGAGATACAAACCGCGTTCGTGAGTGTTTTTTTTTTGGGGTGGGGGTGGGGTGGGGGGTTGATTTTGTGAATTATTTGTGGGAATATGTGTCGATGACATCACAAACAAAATTTTGCATGCAATGTGTGTGAAAATGGACGCCTATCCATATCATACATAGAGGGTCGGGCAATCCACGAGAAGAGAGGGAGGGGTCATAGCTATCGATAGAGTCGAAGAGAGGATCAAGTGGGTGGGTGCGAGATCGATGAAGAGAGCCATCGAAATTGTGTGTGTGTGCAAGTCAAAGATATAGGGCGACTGGCCTACCGGAACGTTAGAGGGAACATGTCAAGTTTGTGTGTGGCAGGGAGACATGACTAGAGCACTCGATGTATCGGTGTGTGTGGGGGGAGGGCGTGGGGAGGGGTAGGCAGAGGCCTAACTATAGAGGTAGAACGACTCGTATATGTGTTGAGAAGGAGAGACCCAGCTATGTCTTGAGGGAGATCGGTCGACATCCATACATAACTGAAGGACGGGAAATATGATGGGACAGAGAGAGAGAGAGAGGAGAGAGAGAGGGAGGGAGAGGGAGGGAGAGGGGTAGAGTGCTGGATGGGTGATGGAGTTGCTTCTCGAAGATGGTGGGAGAGGCCTACTAGACAAACTGAGGGTGGACTACAATGTTATCAATAAGAGTGGGGATGTGTTTCTGTGTGTGCCTGTGCGTGATAGATCTGTCGGGACGCATCCATGGATGATGAAGGGGAACCATCTGTTTGGTAAGCAAACCTAACTAGATCGGTAGATCAATTGTTGTTTGTTGGAGGAAGGGAGAGACACAACTAATGAGGTAGATCGATTGACGTGTGGGTAAAAACGAGTTATAAGGACCTAGTTAGCTATATGTATAGCGAGAGATTGGTTGTTGTACGTCCATTTGTTAGAGGCAAATAAGGCCCAACGAGACGGATAGACAGAGAGAATGGAGCTAGGAGGTGGTGCGAGAGGCCCAACTACTAGCTAGATAGGGGGAGGAGTGTGCGGTTGTGAGATTGATGAAAAGAGGGGCGAGAGTTTACACGTGTGTCTGACCGTATGAGAGACACGAGGCAAGGACACATAAAGGAGGAGATTGAAGGTGTGTGTGTGTATGTTGTAGGCAGGCATCGCTGGAAAGGTTTATCAATCGGTGTGTGTCGGAAAGGAGTTGTGGAGACTCTGGGAGAACAACCTAAAGAGAAAAATCAATGTGCCCGGTGGATAGAATGCCGAGGGAGGGGGAGGGCGAGGAGGGCGTGTGCATGCACGAGAGAAAGTTAGTGGTAGCTACAAAGGTTAGAGGATTGTGTGGGTGTAAGAGACTAACAAAGATCATAATTTGATATGAAAGCGGATTCATATATTTGAATAAGAGATCATAGTGTTTTAAACATTGCATGCATGAATATAGCGGTGATACACGTGATGTGCACATGTTATACCATAATGTTATAATGCATGGCGTTTGCAACTCACAGCTAAATGCCGAACAATCTAAACCATACTATACATCAAACAATCTCACATTCTATTTGAATTTGTGATAATGTGTGGCGTTTGCAACTTACAACTAAATGTCGAACAATCTAAACAATACTATATATCAAACATTCTCACATTTTATTTGAATTTGTGGTAATGTGTGGTGTTTGCAACTCACATCTAAATACTTGTAGGCGTAGGGGGCGGGGCACCATACATAATGTGATAAACACATTATACGTATGAGACATGGTTTAGATTATGAAGATCTAGCTAGAGCTAGAAATTTAATGTGATTTGAAATCAAAATAAAGTGGATTCAAAAAATCTAGTTCGAGTTCATATAATACACATAGTTCATATGTAACTCGAGACTAATCATGTGGTCTGCTGTGAAGATAATACACAAACGATGGTTTAACTTGACAATAATGATGATTGTAGATCTTATTAAAACAGAGAAACGAATTCAAATGCTTTGACTTCACAACAATCATTACTGTAGATCTTATTCAAATAGAGAAATGAATTCAAATTTAGTTCATATTGAAGCGGTAGTATATACGTTTGGAATGCACTAAAACGTTCATTTGAGTAGTAGGTTGCATGCATTATACACGTAGTGAAATATTTTAATTGAACATAACATGAATTCAAAGTTTTGAATGACATTTGTAGTGCGCATTGATTTGGTAGAGTACACGTTAGGCTTGTCCGGAATTTTCAACCCGCGCCTTGTTAGCCCGAAATATTTAAGATATATCTTTGTCTCGTTGTGCTCCGACAACTCCCTCCATCTCAACCCGCGCCTTGCTATTCCGAAATTACAACGCGCGCGAAAACTCCCACCTCCTGTGAAATCCCGACACGCGAAATGCCCGTGGTACCCCTGAACCGAAAGAACCGCCTCAAATCGGTGGGGGTACTTTGTAACTTACCCCACATTTCGGACAAGCGTGTCTCTAAGCCATGGTTCCCCCCATCCGCCCACCCATTCGTACACCGAGGCCGCGAAAACCCGCGACGAAACCCCACACCCTGCTCCGTCCGCCACCCAGCCGGAGCCTCTTCCCCGACGACGTCGTCCACAGCAACACCTCGACGTCCCTCATCCACCATACCGGATGAGGATCCGTCGTCGATCTCATCGTCCCGCCGGCTCAGCCACCCCGTCCTCCACCTCCAAGGAGCTGCCCCGATGTTCCCCTCGTCTTTCGCGCCACCTCCATTCCCACACCACCGTCTTCACGTGCACCACCGGAAGAGCATCATCATCACCATTTCCTCGGATGAAGCTACCTCCTAATCGGCGCCACCAAAGAGGTTGTACACTAATCGCCGCATTTTCTTCTTGATTCGATCTCACGGTGCTGCCGGCGCTCGGTACCGAGCCGACACGGCGCGGCTCCATCCACGGCGGCGTCGCCGGCCACTTCCTCCACGGCGTCGGTCCCTCGGCGGCGACGTCCACATCAGTAGGAGCTGCTGCTGCTTTAGCTCTCGCTCGCGCTGCTGCTCTGCTCTTGCTCTCGGTCCCTTGCCTGGTCTGCTCTTTCTATTGCTCTTACTCGCGCTGCTGCTCTCGCTCTTGCTTGCGATGCTGATCTGATTTAGCTACACTTCAGTCGACTGAATCGACTTTTGGGTCAGTCGATTTTCAGG